>NC_036639.1:1980317-1985993 GCF_002806865.2 Cucurbita pepo subsp. pepo | reverse complement strand
TTTTTCTTTTATATTTTTCCTAAGTTCTTTTATTCCTCATCATTTTTGTCTTTGGCCTTATCTCGGATTTTGGTCTCTAAGACCTTCAATAAAATTGAGAGAGATCGAAGGTAAACTTAGATTTTAAACTTTCAGTTGAGGCTCGGGTATTACAAATTCTCCCCTCCTTAAAAACTTTCGTCCTCGAAAGTTGACATATCCCAGTTGCCTCTTCATCACAATGGGTATACCATGAGACTTTTACTAAGTGAACCACTTTGTTGCACAAGCACCTAGTGTCATGGTCTGACACCATAGAAACTGGCACCTCCTCAGGCATACTAAATCTTGATATATAATAGATCCTATCGATCTACTAGATATGTAGTCTTGCCTGGAATGAAGTAAGCTATTTTGGTTGGTCTGTCCCCAACTACCCGGATATTGTTAAAATCCTGCTGTGTTCTTGGCAATCTCGAGATACATTTATGTAGCCATATCCCTTTTTAAAACAACACGAGAAGCATCCATCCCTGAACCCTTGACCTCCTTACTTACATTTTCTCCTAATCCTGCACCACATTTCAACACAAACTCTAAAGCTATAATTGGTATAATTGGTAACCTTGCTCAAGTACAGACAAATTTTTATTTATTTATTTATTATTATTATTATTTTTTTTTTAAGTCAAATAACATCTTTTCTTATTGATATAAGGTCGAAAGCATTCTATATCCCTACTCCAGAATTCAAAATCCATTATATAATGGCACAAGAAATATTCCCATTAATTAAAATGCAATATCACAAGAACAATGACCTTCGTTTAAATTTGAAGCCAAGTGGCTTCTTGCTTCTTGCAAGCTTGATTTGAGAACAAAAGACCCAACATTTCATAGCACCCATGAACGCTAAGCGAGCGTGCCATGGAGGGCTTGTTTGTCCATGAAAGATCCCTTCATGCCTACTAGAATGAATCCCCAAGCCATTTGTTGGTATCACTCCAGGTGAGAATGGTAACCCTGTAATAAAATTCCCAAAAGTCCCACTTTCATAGGCTGGAACATCCAACGAATATAGTGACTAGTATCCAATACCATTTAAGGGTTGTAATAATCATGTTTGGCGATGTCTCAAGGACCTTCACCTACTAGCAGGTCAAACATCGACCTACAAAAACCGTTATGTCATTCTCCATCCCTGGCCACTGGTAAAATCTTTTCAAATTCTTATACATTTTCATACTTCCTTTGCGGAACATGTAAGATATATCGTGAGGTCATAATCTTTTTCAAGATTCTCCTGTCTGGAGGAACTGAGAGAAGGACTTACCATAGTAAACCTCCATTAGAAGAGTTTGTATGCTCCACTGGTCTCTATTTCTATTTGATATCACACTTTGTTGAGTTGCTCGATTGGACTACTAAGTCATGTCTAACCTGATAATCATTCCCAAATTCTACTTTAAAGGCTGCCTTATTTTGCTTCAACAGAAGCTCGATAATCGTCACCAGTATCGCTCATCAAAATAAGAACTCGTTTAGGGTTCTTAGCCTTGACTTTATTCAATGCCACAGCCCCATCCTGCGCTACTTTGAAGCCATTGTCTCTAATCCCAATGGCTCCATCAGCAACAACACCTAACGAAGCGAACCAAAGTGAGAGTTTGTCACAGTGGAACCTTATAACACTACTGAACTCGTTTAGAAATCTCCTTAGGCCACCTTTTGAACTCAAGCTCAACAAAACTCCGGACCTGATTGTCCTTTTGCCAAAATGATTACCGTCAAACCGGTTCAAGTTAGATCATCCATCAGAAATCAAGCTAAGAAACTTCCAACTGAACTCAAAATAATCTATTAGAAACAAAATCGAAAAACAGAGCCATCTTCTTGGACTATGGCTGATAGATTACGCTTTTTTTTTTGTTCTTCTTCTTCTTTCAGCTAAGAGAAATTCATAGATATCAACGAGATTGTGTTCTGTAAAACAAAAATTGGGAGGATCCCATGTAGAAGGCAAGTGAAAGATTTGCAAAAGAGTATTATTCAAAATTAGAATGAAGAAATTAAAAGGAGGTTGAAGTTCATTGAAAGGGACCTTCTGCCTCTACTTCGCAGCCACAAGTAGAAGGTGGAGCGAGATATGGCGCTTGTGGATGCGTTCTTTGTTTGCGTCTCGTTTATGCCATTTCCACGTTGGCATCAAAATGGCGCCTAGTTTTCGCATCTCCACACTCCGCAATTTTGTAT
The DNA here is from genome assembly GCF_002806865.2 of Cucurbita pepo subsp. pepo. Classification (NCBI taxonomy): domain Eukaryota; kingdom Viridiplantae; phylum Streptophyta; class Magnoliopsida; order Cucurbitales; family Cucurbitaceae; genus Cucurbita; species Cucurbita pepo. The sequence continues at coordinate 1,983,761 of NC_036639.1, read as the reverse complement.
ATCCCATTGGAATGGAAATTGCTACTTAAACATTATTGGGTGAGGGGTACGCAACTAACTATAATCGCCAAGTCCACCACGCAATGCCCATTGCCACTCTCTTTCGGAAATCAATTGATTGAAANTTTTTTTCGGGCATTCTCAATTTCTCCATACACCCCCATAAACTACATGACTCAGTGACTGTGGTCAGTCTTGACCACCTCGTAACTGCATCAAACTTAGCGGGGTTCACTGTGATCTTTCTGTTTGACTACACAACCTCAATTGTCATCTCAGACAGCCAAAACTTGCTCTTAGGGAACTTAGCGTACAATTGTTATGTTCAAAACACCATCATAACTTTTCTCTCCTTGCCAACTAACTCCATCTTGGTGTACAACGACATATCATCATTGAAGTCGTCTCTGACGATAACAAGAAAATTCCTTAAACGTTCGATTAGTCTAAACCTAAACCTTAGCAAGACATTGATCAGGTTGAAAGACTTATCAATAAACTTTCCTTCCTCGTGATTGCTCATAGTAGTTGTTTTCGATATATCTCTCTCCCTGATCCTCATAGGAGGTATTCTAAACTTGTCGAGACCCTTACAATCCTACTACTTCACCAAGAATGGTCTCGTAATTAGCTTCCAATTGGCCAACATAGGTCTTTACTCACAACAAGATAACTTGTCATGTAGCTTGCCTGAGTACTAATACTCATCTGAGCTAAATGCAGGCTCTTTTGAAAGTAAAGGCTCCTTGTATAAGTCCTCTACATTCACTTAGGTCAACTCCTGTAGTGTCTTATGGTTGATCAAGTCACATTTCCTTTCGTAGTCATATTTTATATTGGCTCGTGCGTGTGCATCTCTCAAGTTTTTGTAAAGGATCCTATGAAACTCTCTAAAAACTCTTGTTTGGTAACTAGTCTTCCTCAAGCTCTAAGGATACTTTTATCTATGTCCAAGGTTTTCCCTAAGACGCATTATGTCTTCTGCTTCCCTTACTAGTGTACTATCACCATCTCACTACTCTTCAGGTAGTTTCCAAACTCACGTTATCTAGCGTCTCTACTTCTGTCTGAGCATGTTTCACAAGTATGGTCTTACACTTATGTGTAAAAATAGAGTTCTACTCTTTGTAATCCAGATAACCTAAACAAGGGTTGGTTCTTACTAACATGCATATGAACTTTCTCCCTCCAGACACGAAGGCATGGCCATAGCTTGACCGCTTTTTCCTGCTGTTCTTAATCCTAAGGTTCACTGGATTACCTTAACAGTTTTCACGTTTGTAAGCATGTATGTTCTGACCAAGAATAGGTTAGAACACGTTCATATGATCCTGATAACCACGTGCTGCTATTGGACTCGGTCCTCTACTCCAGGGTCCAAAACGACTTGTCATCCATTAGGTGATCCATCAATAGGAATATCCTACACCCCATATCCCATTAGTGGCATAAAAGGGCACATCACACTTTTGGAAATCCATAAACTTGAATTTAGCTCGTGAAGACTCCAATCAAACCTTGAAGTCATGACTTCCATCGCTTCACTTTCATTGTTGGTGAATTTTATCTCTCGACTTCCCAACTTAACCAAAACTCTGTTGAGGTAATGGTTTGCTTGAGGGGTATTTAATTCCTATAGTGATCGTCTTTGGTTGTACGAACAATATTGCTTGGGTCTACCTTTGTGGTTTATACCAAGGCATGCTCTATACTGCCAAAGCCTTCTACATGCTCTCCACGGAGGCATGCTTGCCATCTAGAATTATGGTCACGGGAGGCTGGGTCCTAGGTAATTCACATCGTACTAGACCTTAGAAAGTCTCATGTTCATCTTTGGACGTCTCGCATTCTGCGGCGTCATCTCTCTATCTCCCTAAGGCTAGTAAGCTTTAACATGACCCCTCTCAGCCTCCTCACAATAACTCGCATCTAGCATTGACGTATAGAGTGATCATTCATTATTTATCGCCCTAAGGCATAATCATAACTACCACATAACCCAAGACAAACAGCAAATTCACATGCTTTACATCATATCGTAACCTATTAAACAGGGTTAGACTGTATACCTGGTCGTGGCAAGGCGTGTCGTCGAGCTGAGTCACAGAGGTGTACGACTCTCTATCCTAAAAATAAAGTCTACAGAATCTAAAACCGACCGCTCTGATACCAATCTGTCAAGACCCGATTTCCGAGGCTTCGAAAATCAGACCGTGAACCAAAAGACGAAATCGAAAACTAACAAAAAGAAAATAGAAGGGAAGGAAAGTAAAATAAAAAGATAAAAACTCCATTTGATTAAAACAAGAGAGAGAAGATTTGTTTCGAAATTATTACAAAAGGAATTACAAATACAAAGGAAAATACAAAAGACTCTAATAGACCGACAAGGGACTGACGCTCCGGAACGACCCCCTCTGTGACCGCACAGCTCTCGAACGCTCCTCCACCTCAACCGGCACCTGAGAAAAAAGGGTAAAAAGGAATGAGTATAAAAATTATACTCAGTAAGCCACCTACTTGTAGGCTCTCGTCGCACCCTAAACTTAACAAACAACCACGGACTTTCCTTTGGCTCTAGAACGTCTGATTCTGGTCTTAGCTCATTAGGACTTGTCTTTTAGGGCTTCTTTGGTTCTCAGTCCTTCCATTTAAAGGATTCTTTTAGAACTCCCTTATGCTGACTTGTGTAATGACTGGTGCCCTACGAGTAGCTACCTCGGCATGGCTCTGAGACTATCTGATAACTTGCCTAGGGGGTGAGCTGCAACCCCTTAGGCCCATGACAGTCCCCCTGGTCGGGGAGAGCTACCCCCCTTAACCCATCCAGCTAAATGGTCTATACGACGTGGGCTCACGTTTTCCATGCTAAAACGGCTAGGAGCAGACGAATTCTGATCAGGAACCCTCTGGTCCCCCACGAAGTTATGACACCAATCACGCACATGCAGCCTAAGGGTACTCTAGAGATGGTTCGTATGCCGTGGTGGTCTGTTAGCCTTCTAGGGAAAGGTTAGGTCTATACCTTAGGTCTTGTTACTCTAACCACATATCCCTAGACTTTATAATTCTTGTGGGACGTGGAAATTAACTGAGTGTGCACACAACTATCATCCAGCATCATCATGCAAAAATTCATGCAAAATAACACACATGCTCAACGGGGCCATGACATCCATCAAATCCCGGAGCGCAGAGTTCACAAGTTCCTATTCTCTTTTCAGCATGAATTAAACATTTACATATAAAGCGGAAGCTTAAAACATAATAGCAACACTCAGATAATTCTCGTAATATTTCACATAACACATTCATACTCTTAACAATCAAATTACTTACATTCAATCATGGAAAAATACCACCTAAGGTAATTTAACTAGCATGCATGCATAACCAAGCGACTCCTACAAGTATTTCTTCCTAAAGATCCGTGTGGTGACTTAC
>NC_036639.1:1853288-1980097 GCF_002806865.2 Cucurbita pepo subsp. pepo | reverse complement strand
TTTGTGTTTTCCGATTTTCATATCTTTCGATCCGTAGATCGGATCAATATGATTCCTTCGGCAACGTTCTAGATCGTGTTATAGGCTACGTCCTAGTATTCTTTTTATAATTTTTTTCTTGACTATCGGAGGATTTAAGAACGCCGGAAGTTCGCTCACCGTTCTCGGATGACCCTCGGATCTCCGCCTTTGGGTTGAGGTCTCGGCCAAACTTCTTCACAGATTTTGAGCGTAATCCTCTGTAGATTAACATACTCAAATTTCAGGCTCTAACTCTTACCGTATCTCACAGATCTAAAGCAATTTCGAGAATCTGGATTCAAGAACTTTACCTTTAGATTTTTCCTCGTTTCTGGATGGTTTTGGACGATCTAAAAGTTAAGAATGTTCCTCTCTACGTTCTGTGAAGATTTCATGAAGGCTCGGCCGGAACCAGACTCCTCGTGGCCGGAGCGGCGGTTACCTCCCTCTCTCTCTAGAACTTTCATTCTCTCTCTAGAATTTTCATTCTCTCTCTATAATTTTCTTTCTGCCGTTTCTCCTTCTCTTCCTTTTCCCCGTTATTTTTTATTTTTATTTTTTTTATTTTTATTTTTTTTTTCTTTTTCTCTTTTATTCGTATGTTACTAAAAAGAGGGTATAATGACCAAATTACCCTCCAGGGATTAACCTTGACCATCCTTTTAATTTTCTATCATTTTTTCTTTTATAAGTTCTTTTATTCCTCATCATTTTTCTCTTCCGTCTCATCTCGGATTTTGGTCTTTAAGACCTTCACTAAAATTGAGAGAGATCGACTTTTAAGGTAAACTTAGATTTTAAACTTTCAATAGAGGCTCGGGTATTACAGCTTTGGTCACCTAAGAACTACTTAGTAGATTTAAGAAGAAACGTGGACTTCAAGAATCAGACACATAGAGGGTTGCCAAACCTCTAGCTGAACTGCCGAGAGATCCTCACTCTAACATCCATCCAATCATACCCACAGTGGGAGAATGGATGTTCGAGTGAGTCTATGTAAGTTTGTCAGCGGGTGACCCAGTGACACTTTTGCAGGCTCATGCATGCACTAGTTAAGTATATTTGTGGTAAACATTCAGATGTTCATGCAGCATTAGTATACAAAGAAACTAACCTGCCCGCTGGAACCATACGCAGAATATAACAATTGTCCCTTTTCTTCATTCCCACCACATTTTCTGATGGCAGAAGCTAGAAAAGTGGATTTAACGGCACTTTGTGCTGCAGTGAGAAAGTTAACTTGATCTCATTGCTATTCTTTTACTCATAAAAGGCAATAGCATTAATAGAATACAGGAATACAAATTCAGACTAGAAACAGCGTCTTACTCCAACTCATCCCCACTAGGAACTGAAAGATTCTATAATTTTAAGGGGCTTTGACACTAACAACTTAGCTAACTACCAGCATGATTCTAATTTACAAAAAATAAATAAATGCAAAGAAATAAGGGTATCAGAACGAAATTGGACGATATATGAAGTAGTTCAGAGATGGAAATTGTTAAGGTGTAAAACCTGCAAGTTGGATAAGATCTGCGTAGGAAATGGGCCCACCCTTAGAGTACGAATCTATTTCCTTCTTTGCTTCCTCTAAAAAACTCAGAGCAGCAGATAATTTCTCATTTTCAGGTCTAGAGATCTCTGAACTTCATGGCAGAAAGCATGGAAAAGAAGTTAATAGATTTACTATTGAAGTAAGTGCAAGGATTTATTTTATACAATTGAGACGCTAGTTAAATTGAACTATACTATTTATGCTTCACAGTACCATATGATGACTGAAAAGAATGTTGGAACTAAAAAACGTAGAAGGTTAATGATTCAAAACTAATAATAGAATACCATACTTGAAAATTGTTTGTGAATCATCATTGATGCAGACATGCAAAAGTCTTTTGTGAAAAGAATGTGAATCTCAATGTTTCTCTCAGAAAGAAGGAAATGGCATCTAAAATGTAGTACCTGAGGCGAATGGATCCATTTGGTCCTCCAGTTTTAGTAGCCTAAAAACTTGAAACAGATCATATTAGCATCTTCCTTCCTATCTATCAAGTTCGTTGATGCAGTAAAATCAAGCACAGTTTGTAAATTCAAAGAGAGGAAGAATTTTTGTCTGACCTTGTCGTAAGTTACAGCATCATTCAGAGCTAATGTTAAAAGGGAGGGAACGATGTCTGGATTGTTCTGAAGTAACCAGAGAACAAAAGGGAATGAATATCGCCTCAAGTGTTTGACTATAAGAGCATAGGTACTTCAATGTGCAGGCTAAAACAATTGTAGCAGTTAAAACCAAAATGTCTTGACTATGTAATAACAAGATTAAATGTAACTTCTCTTGTTCATATTTTTGGTTCAACCTTTGTTGTGTTGTAAGGCTTTGAACCTTTGACTTCAGTCGAGGTATATACCTTAAGTAGTTGAGCTACACTCAAGTTGACAAATGTACATGAACCTACTTAAAGTTTCTAGTCTAGTGATGTTGTAGGTCTTAAAGCTCAAATCTCTATAATGTTCCTTATTTCACATTAATAGCCACATGTTGAATCTTAGTTCAAATGTGCAAACCTTAACATAAGAGGATTTGTCGAGAATGTACCAAAAAAAGATGAAATCTACCAGCCTATCAGCTCGAGTCTAGTAATGGTTTATTCGATTAGTACCTTAATAGCAGTAAAAAGGGTCCCCTTGATATTTGCTGCAATCAGTAACGTAAAAGCGAAATAAGTAAAATATATAATATATTTTTTCAGTTCAACAAGTGGGGTGGAGAACATACAAACCTCCAACTTGTAGAGATAACATGCTTTATATTAGTTGAGTTATGCTTAATTTGTCGAGAGAACATGCTTTATAAGTAAATTTCTATGTTTCAACCACAAGGACATGGGTGACATTGTATAAAAAATAGAAGCAAACAGCTAAATGGAAAACAATATTGTAGATTGATATAACTTACATAAAAATTCAGATCGCTGTCTGCGCTGTATTAAATCAGCAGCAAAAGCCGGTTCCACCATATGGTCAGAGCTCACAAGTAATCCCTAAGAAGAGGTCGAAACTGGCAGAAACTCATAATCACTTCATTCTAACTCATTCAAGCTCATATACAAATGTTTGATCGTTCACTCTGTTCTTACATTATGAGTTCTAAGCAACAATCAATTGCAGTGCACTAGTCGAATTAACTCACTCGCCAAACACATTTCTCTCGGCACGGAGAAAAGAATGTAGAAATTCAGAAAAGAAAAAAAAAAAAAAAATAGCTCTCACCAAGGCAATCGTACCACCGAAACCTTGAAGAACATCTCTTCTACTAAACCGATCCTCGTTGCTAGCAATAGCATCCGTTTTGATCTGACCACAACGAACTCTCGCCTGAAATTTCACACGACAGAATCTGCAATCAGGCATCAATTACTATAAGAATGCGGTTCGCATCAACAACGAAAGCAAAGACTTACAGTGTGAAAGGGATGTGCAGTAGCGGGGGAAATGGCGGTTTGAGGAGGAAGAAGAGGAAGAAAAGAAGGCACGGAAGAGAGGAAGGAGACCGCCATTGCCGAGTGGGTAGCTGCTGAGAGCTCTCTGTAATGCGAAATGGAAGGATGAAAGAGAGAACACCGGGAAACAGGAGATTCTAAGGCGCTATATTTGTGGATACTCAGAGTTTGTGACCATATCCTGATCCACACTTGGATGCTTCCACGTGTCCTCCACGTCACTCGACGTCGGACCCACCACCCTATCATTTTATATATATATATATATATATTGAATTTGATTTATTTATTTTAATTATTATTCTAATTTTATATTTAGTCAAACAATTGGTATGTCAAATTGTCCATTAGTATATCAAATTTAATACAAAATTTAAAATGCATTTCAAGTATATAATCAATCTGTTACTTGTTATAATAAAATATTGTAAAAAGTAATTTTAAGGATTAATGATATTTAAGTCTTTTATTTTCTCTTAATTTTAATAAAAATAAAATAAGATTTAAACCAATAAAATATAATAGTATTAAGCATTTTTGTGAGAGAAATAATAATAGCTTCTAAAAAAATAAATATTTAAGAAATTCAAGTTAAATGTTATTACTCTAATAAATCCATATAAAACTTGAATTTCTATTTTTAAATTTGAATTAATCTACGAGATTCTCGAGTTTAGATACTTGAGGTCGGAGAAACAACGTATGGAATGAAAATTTATCGAAGAGGAATTAATATTTATTTTGATATTTAGCAAATTAAAATGAAAAACTCCTCAATCAAACAATCAAAGCTAAAGAGAATATAGAGATAATCAAATATGATTCTAACATATTCTTAAAGTTTGATTAAGAAATTAAATATTGCTTTAATAAAGATAAAATCTATAATAAAAGAAAGAACCCAAAATTCAAATGGGCATCAATCTACCAAAACTAAAATCCTTTGTTCTTCTAAGACAGTCAACCCGTCTTCGGGACGTTACTAAAAAATGCAGCTACTCGATCTAAGTACCAAACTCGATGAACATATAGAAGTAATCAACAAAACGATAATCGAAAACAATGGCATACTTCTGTGATATCTCCAAAAACACAAGCTGAATTCTAAAATGTTATATGTATATATATATCTTCACACCAAACAAAATTGATGGGTAAGTGCCCAGTAAAGAGATGATTAAAAGTAGGAAAATAGTGGACATTGAGAGAGGTTGGGACTAATTTCTTGTACCCCTACTACTTCTTCTTGATGTGACTTGAACCCATCCATCTTCAGCCGGAGCTGAGGCCTCTGGACGGGGCTGATTGACAGCCCTGGGTTGTTGTTGTTGTTGTTGTATGGCATCCACCATCATATCATTTCTCATGCCATCGCTTCCATTTCCACCATCATCATCATCATCTTCTTCTTCTTCATCATCACTCATAGCCTTACAATTAATCAATGCCAAGATTAGATGATAATGCCAAATCTTTGTTTTTTTTTTGTACAATGAATGAAAGATTCTCTGAAAATTGCAAGTTTTTTCACCATAAGCTATGACAATGTAGACTCAAGGAATAACAAACACTACCAAAATCACGCTATTGAATAACGAGTTCCTTCTCAACATATACTTTTTGCTTCAAAATCGAGCCACGAAAGAACCGACCGACTGGTTATGACAAAAATTCGCATTACCTGACTAACATGAGAATGAGCACCTCGTAGAAGAGGGGATTGTCTTAACCTTTCGATGGAGCTAAAGTTACCATCCACACACTCCTCATGCATGAAAATCAATTTTTCCGCTACCTGCACGATTAGGGAGAGAACATTATTTAGAGTAAATAACTCAAATCTCGAACGAGCTACATGATAGTATCATATTTTACTTCTCAGAGATGATTTTAAATATGAGATAACAAAAATCCATTAATAAGAGTAAATACTCGAATTCTGATTTTATTCGGTATCTCATTTTTTTTCTGCTTCAACCAAGTATTCTAACAAAAGAGATAGAGACCAACAAGGTGAATGTGGAGCAGGTATAAAGTGCGACTAGACAAATCTATTAGAAATTATGAACTTTTTAAGTGCTTTTCCAGTCAACTTCTGCAGAACATAGAAAATGACTACAGAGAAAATAAATTCACTTCGAGCATAGATGTAAAAGGTTATTAGATTCGAAAACTAACGAACTACATTGTGTTCCACTAGGTTGTTATTTATACCATCACCGCGTCTTCCAAGCATCTATCTTCTGAAGTTAGCCATAACAAATAGCTAAAAGTTTAATAGGATATCGAACTATTCCAACCAAAAGCATCACGCAACGAGACTCTTAAGACGTGGAAGCAAAATTTTCAAAATATCTCTAACAGAACTCAAGTTTCACAAGTCACATTGAAAACCATCCAGAATCAAATCAGGTAGAAAAGCCATTCATCAACAGTAGTTAGCCACTAGTAAACAACTAAACTCAATATACAATAAATTTATTTGATTAAGAGAATAAATTTCACCAACACAGTTCAAACAAATATTTGTATTAACTGTCTTAAACTAACGGCATGCTATTAACCTTAGTTCTGAAAAAGAGGGCTTTACTCAAAGACAAACAAGGATCGAGAGCGGTATAAAATATACCTCCTCAATGCTACCATCATCAACCTGAGTGTTCAACGAAAGCATAGTTTCATCAAGAATCATTTCTAAGTCATCGATATATAGTGTCTCTGCAAGATAAAAAAATGCAACTTTTTCAGATAGAAAAAGCAATATGAAGTATTGAAATGAGAAACGACAAAAACGTTATGCTTTCATGGTATCAAGTTCCACTACAAATCATCTATCATCTAGAAAAGTTGAAAATAATTTGAACTAAATGAATTTCTTAAAGGAAGAAAACTCAGATCATTAATTGACCAAACTGAACATCAAAGACAAAACGTCGTGATGTTAATAGAAATCATACAAATAATCTCACCCAGTGTTCTTTACAGCCCAAGGCACACAAAAGCACTATATCCGTTATAGCCCTTTTAAGGCTTAAGGCTTAAGGCTTAAAGGTAATAATTAGGCTTGAGGAGCAACGCCTCAAAAACGCTTCATTAAGGGAACGTTGCTTCTTTGAAGCAAGGCGCAAGGGCCATGCCTAGGCGCACGCCTCAGTGAGCTTTATAAGACAATGATCTCGTCATTTAATGGATTCCTTTTTTATGTTTATAGTAAAACAAAGTATTTTAATTGTTTGCAAAATTAAACAGTGCATGAAGATAGTACCAATGTTATTCAAGTGGGAGGAGCAAAATCACCTTTGTTCTGAGTAAACCATGTGAAAATATCAGAGCACAATAGTTCAACTTTACGACGAGAGTCGCGACCACCCCACTCATTGTCCACCGCCAACTGAAGAGCTGACCAACGAGATAAAACCAACCCGATACCTTCCTGGAACAATGGAAAAGCATCAGCTGGGAGAAGGCGATTTCCGCCACCTTCCATCTCTCCACCTCCGAGCGTAAAACCCTAAAACCCCAATTACCAAAGCACATATAGGTTAACAAGAGTAGTCTTCTTGCATGTATATCATGTCATTATCAAAGAAAATAACAAGGTAACAATCAAAACAAATTTTCTTCCCCTTTTAATTTCAACCAAGTGGGGAATTTTAAAAAAAACAAAAACAAAATTAAACCTTAAAAAAACATGAACAAAGTCATATGTATGAAATNAATTGAAAATATGGTTTCATAATGTAAATTTAACGAACGCGAGAGAGAGATTTGTTGCATCATTGCTCACTTCGAATCGTTCGTGAGACGGAGGAAGATAGCAAATCCAAAACAAACATTCAAATCAGCAAAGCAAATCCTAAAAACAAACATATTATTATGAACGAACCTCGATGAAATTGAGAGCCGTGAACGAAATTGAAGGCGAGGGACGATCGAGAGAGAGCTGCGATTGGATTCAGAGAACAGTTGCAGGAGATCGGTGAGCCCTAAGCAGTAAGCACAAGCAGTTTACTTAAAGAGAAAAGTATAAAAATAATAATAAATAAATAAATCATATTGAATCGCAATATTTCGAGAATTTCATAAAATTTACCAAATTCGTTAAAATAATAATAAAAAAAATTACTATATTTTTTTTACTCATGTACAGTTATTTATTTTTTAAAATGAACATTTAATTATAAAAGAAAAAATTGTGCTCTCCAATAAAATTTTATTGGCGAATTTTTAAATTATAAATTTAGTGTCTTAACTTTTATTTTAAAAAATTAATTTTATTTTATTAAATTATAACTAATATATTAATTAATTTTTTAAAGATTTGATTTGATGGAGAACCTAAATTAAAAAATTTATTATAAAAGAATTGAAAGTTTAGAAAGGATTAAATAATTAAAGTAATTATTGTTAGACGATGGAAGTCCCACATCGGCTAATTTAAAGAATGATTATGGGTTTATAAGTGAGTAATACTAATTTTTTTGATATGAGACCTTTTGGAGAAGCTCACAGTAGAACCATAAGAGCTTATGTTCAAAGTGTACAATATCATATAAGAGTTGTGTTCATCTAACCATTATTTTTTTCTAAATATAATGCTCATGCCCTTTTAGACTTTTCTTTTGTACGGCCAACTATCGTTATTTCTTGCAAAAAATTAAAAAAAAATAATAATAATAGTTTTAGGTTATTCATGCCTTTTTAGACTTTTCTTACGCAAATATTCATGCAAAAATAGCTTAAATAATTAATATTATATATATATATATATATATATATATATATATATATAAACAAATATATATTTTTCTACAGAAAAAATTATTTTATTGTTTAATTCTTTACATCACATTTGATAGCAAAATTGTTAGATGAACTCGACCGTCCACAATGATATGATATAGTATCATACCCATAATCATTTCCTAAATTAGTCGATATGGGACTTTCATCAAACACCTCTCATCGAACAAAGTACGCCTTACCTCAATCGAGGCTCAACTCCTTTTTCTTTTTGGAGTTTTAGTCATTTTTTACTATGCATTTGAGGCTCACAATACTTTTGTTCGACTTTGAGGATTTTATTTACATTACTAAGTTTAGTGGAGGGCTCTAATATCATATTAGATGAACACGACTCCCCATAATGGTATGATATTATCTATTTTGAACATAAGCTATCATGGTCTTACTTTGGCCTTCCCAAAAGGTCTCACACTAATGGAAATAATATTAATTTATTATAAATTTTCGATCATTCCCTAAATTAAATGCGGGACTTTCATCCCATAGAAATAAATACGATATTATAATATATTTAAAGTTACATATAAATAAATAGAAATTTCACTATTTTTAAATGAAAGTTTTGAATCAAATATAAAGAAATTAAATTTTTTTTTTTTTTTTATGTCTAATGGAACTATTATTTATGATCTTAACATAATTATACATTTAATTAATGAGTAGATTACGAGTATGTATTGTAATTTTTCATAATAATAAATCAAATGTTTATCAACATAATAATTCATATATTCATTTTATGAATTGAATAATTATTCAATATAATTATTAAAATTTTAGCATTTAACTGTGTTCATACTTGTAGATCTCATAGAATAGCTTGATGGGTAGATGATTTTCTTTTTCCTCTTAAAATTTAAATGGGACGTTTTGAAAAATTAAAGTATTTATTTGAAGAAAGTAGAAAAAGGGAACGAATAATAATAAACAAGATTTTAAAATTTAAAAAAAACAAAAATGATTGAAGAAGGGGAATCTTAAAGCCTAAGACATCGTGGAATCGAAGCCAATTTCTTCGCTAATTCGTATGGATTATTTACATGTTTAATCAAACAAAATCTTCTCAAACCCTAACGATTCAATTGTTTCGGAACAGAAAGAAAAAACTGATGAAGAAATCACGATTCGCGTTGCGAGAGGCGATTCTGTTCATCAGCCATGCACGTTCCCCTGCACCACGGCGCTTGTTCTGGAGTGCATCAAAGCCTCCTCCAATTCCATTCTCTTCCGTCTCGGCCGATTCAGAAACCTCGACCAAAACCCTAGGTGACTCTTCTTTCCACTATCGCTATCTGTTCCTCGTCTAAATCGCGACGCAAACGCCATCGATCTACTCTTCTTATAGATCGAAGACGCCGTAGCCTTATCGTAAGGCCGATTCGGCGAAGAACAGGAAGAACAAGAGGAAACAGAGGAGTAATAAGAAGAGGAATCGGAGGAAGAAGAAGAAAGAGAATCGGAGATTTTACGCGATGAAGTAGTCGCGGAGAGGATTTGCGAGAGCTTTTCTGTCAAACAGAGGGAGCAAACGCCGGGAGATTGGCGGTGCTTGGGATGCCGTTTGCAGCAACAGCAGCGGCGATGGCGGCGGAGATCGTCGTAATCGGACTTGGATTTGTGGAGGTTCGCCATTGGAGGAGGCAGATGGAGGTTTAGGAAATGGATTTGAAATATAAAGAAGGCGGTATTGGTGAAAAGGGCAAGTGAAGCTTTATTTCATGAGCGTTCATACGAGACTTCTTTGGAATTTCTAAGAAACAGAGCGGCATGACGGTGGACAGATGGCGCCATTTCATTGGCTCACGAAACCACTGACATTATTTTGAATTCAAACTCAATTTTCAAATCTTTTGTTGCAAAAGAATTTCGATTTTTCAACTAATTAATTTATTTATTTATTTATTTATTTAATTACTTTTTAAAATTCTCATGCCTGACATTTCTCTACCTCTCCTACAATTCAACTAAGTTGTCTACCGTTACATCTGTTATGATATGATCGTGTTATTTACTGGCTGTTATCCAACATACCGACATGAGTCCTATGATCGTGTTACTTACTCGTTGTTTCTAACAATGAAGTCAACTCCATCATACCGACATGGGTATTTTGGTAATTTCAATCCTTTTAAGTTTTTGGATGTGGTATCGATTCATTAAATACCTATACTCGAGTTGTATTTGAACATCACACTTAACCAATTAGTTGTGAAAAACGTATTGATCTCGTTTTTTTTTTCGTTAAGGTAATTGTATTATTTTTTCTATAATTTGAAAATTGTAAAAAAAAAATATAATACTTAAAGTAGAATTAGAATAGTCCAAACCCAAGTGGTGGAGAATTTTGGTAACAAAAATGAATAATGTATCCTTTCCGTATTATTTAATTTATTTTATTTTTAACTTTTTCTTTTTCTTTTTTTAATTCAACTTTTTCTTTTTATAATTTGAACAATTTATAATTGGATTTATTAAAATAAAAATATTATGTTTATTTCAATTAGATCATAATTTTAAAAATTTTAAATAACTTCAAGATAAATAATCTCAATACATCAAAATGAATTGTTTTCATATTGATAATTTATTTGATTTGATTTTGGGGAAAATAAATGAATTAAATGAATTTAATAATAATGAAAATGGGAATGTTTTTAAAATGCTAAAAATCAATGTCCACGTTTGCTTGTCGTGGTGGTTGTGAGACTACCGACGTGGAAAGATGACACAAAGAAGAAAGAGATTTTAAGATACTTAGTCACAATTTGAAGCAATAAAAGTCAAGTCAAACTAAAACACAACATGTTGGTTTTGGAAAAGAGGGTTTCTTGTTTCCCTTCAATAAAACGTGAAACGACGCCGTTTTGTCTTTTTTCTTTCCTCCGATGATCGTGGTGAATTCATTTGTCCTTAGTAATTAAAATTAAGGTAGGTAAGATTTTATGCATTTTGTGGTAGCCATTCTTTTCGGATCCCTAATCGTGCTAAACCTCGACATGTCTCGTTCATGACTCCTCAACACGGAGTGCTTCTATTTCTATGCAAAACCACGTACCAGAACCCACGGTAACCACTAAAACATGGTTTTACACGGTTGGATGTACGAGAAAAAAAATGGTAAAAATTAAAACTCTCTCTATAATTTTTTTTTTTGTACAGTGAAAAAAATAATATGTTTCACGTTTGCATTTTCAATTTAACAAAAACAGAGAAAAATTATGGTTAAATATTACACATATTTCAATATAAAATTTACTAGAAAATTTCAAAATTTTAAATAGGGTAAATTTATAAAATCTAATGAATTTCTAGAATTAACTAATTTAAAAATTATTAATAATCCTAAAGTAAGATTGGGAATAAATTAAGAATTACCCAACAAAATAGGACCTTTCAAATATATTTATATTTGACTACGATACTTTGAGAGAAATTCTTAGAAAGTAAATTGGCATTTTATATTTCTCCATGGTAGTTGTGACTAATGGGCAGATTCTATCTAGAAGTTTGAATAAATTGATTTTTCTTGCTATTTTTAGTACCTTTTTTTATAATTCATGTTTGATAATAATAGTTAGACATCAATATATTCTACATTTACAAGCAAGAAATCAAAATACCGACGTAGAAATCATCTCAGTCATATATATGTGATTTAAACTCGAAACGAGCTAACTCGAAAAGAATTTAACTAGTCAAGGAAGATACCGTGAACAAAGTAGCTAGATGTTCAGACCTCCCACTCCACGACATTGTTTTATGGAATAATCGAGTAATAATTAGACGGTTTAGAAAACAGTTTTTAAAAGCATTTTTTAAAATAAAAACGGTTTAGAAAACACTAAAAAAGTTGTACCAAAAGTCAATACATACCTGAAAATGTATGCAGTTGCATCCGTCAAGATCAACAATGTTGTCTTCTCTTGACATTTCAAGAATATCTTAGAAGAAAAAGCCAACCGAAACAAGAATTTGAAGCAGGAGAAGCCTGCTTTCTTCTCGAGCCAGGGCTTTATACATCATTTCCCTCAATCTCGAGTGAACGAAACCTTTAAGTTTTATCGCCTCAATTTGGACCTAATCGTCTACGATAAACATGACGTGACTGAAAAGACCACGTAACTCTTAGCTTATGATTTAGTTGATTCACCGGCTTCACTAGTCTTAGCTTCTATGTGACATTGAGATACATATGGCTTGAGCTGCAAACAAAGAACAAGTCACTCAACATTACATTGACTTCCAACAATTGAAGGGATGGAGATTAAACCATCGATTTTAAAAACGGTAATTAGTGTCTTATCCACTTAGGAAGTCAACTTCGACACAAAAGAAAGTTTTAGTTTATGGTGTTTTCTTTAAACACGAAACAAGAAATTTAAGTTCCTATATTAAAAGAACAAAGGAGATAGAATAAACAAGTGAATGAAAGTTTGAGGTACACGTTGATCCACAACAAAAGGTAACTTGAGTTTCAAATCATCAATAGCATGGAACAGTGTAACTAAAGAAAGCTCCAAGCAATGCATTCAACCAAAGGATCCTACATGGTGAAGTGCAAAGAAATTTCGGGAAAATAATTCATGCAAGTACGAGTTCCAAGTCAAGCCAAGCCTCCCCCGACCCCGGAAATCCATACAGCGAAAGAGAACATCAAACTATGCAGGTGACTGACAAACACATACCGATGAATTGGATCAAGAGTGGGATTTGGTTTTTTACTAATAGTTCAAGAACTATCATCAATCAATGACATAATTTTGAACTTTGACCTTTCCAACGAATATATACATCTAAATATGATAATGGTAGTTGACAGACCAGAATTCAGCATGAAAATTGATATTGTCGTTCATCTTGACTGTTTTAAAATTGATGCAAGTTTTACTATACAGAATCACTAAATGGAGGATCAAAGCTTCAAACGTATCAAGATGCAAGCTATTATTGCTCTATCACAATCCCAAAAAAGTTTATTCAGCAGACAGAAGTTCCTTATATCTGCTTTCTCCACAAGCATCATTAGGAACTCTTAGTCGCATTCTAAAAACAAAAACAAGTTCTAAAAATCTAAAAAAAATTAGTTTTTAAAAACTTGTTTTGTTTTTTGAATTCGGTTAAGAATTTGAATGTTTCTTTAGCAAAGATGAAAATTACGTCAAAAATTTGTTGAAAATGCGAGTATAATTTTCAAAAAACAAACAAAAACAAAGGTTATGAAACTAGGGGTAAAGAGATGGAGTTGGGAAGGGAGAGATAACCATTTCTAAATTTTACATTAAACAACGAGGAGGAAAAAGTACCTTGAAATCAGTCAAATCAGGGACGACATAGTTAGGCAGTTTCTCTGGCACCACAACGTATCCACCTGAAAGAAATTTTTAGGTTTTAAGTACAAATTTGAAACCTATAAACAGACTTCAAATCTGATATCTCATTTCTTTTCTTATTCTCGACCGAAGTCAGTAGAAGTTAGTAGAAGTTTCCATAACCATTCATACACTAAAATCTAGAATTAGAACTCACTTGCTGCTAAAATGAGTTAGCAGCAATCGGCATATAGACCAAGAGGTAAGAGGTTGGAATCTCTACCCCACATATTGTTCAATTAAAAATAAATTGGAAGCAACCTAACAATCACATCACATCTCTAGAAGCACTTGTTATCTTCCTAACACGGTCGCTAATTTAGTATAGAACTGGATCTTAACGGCACTAACTCAAACTCCTCATGCTGAATTAGTGTAGCACCAAAAGATAAATAACTTTTTTACAGTGAAATCAACTAAACATCATACTTAAATCATCGAACGTTTTCACAAAGATATAAGCATAAAACCTAAAACTATAAGAAAATCAATACAAGTGCAAGAGGAAGTCTATCCACACCTTTGCGCGTATGAAAACCAGTAGGTTTGCAATTTTTTCCCTTGTAGTAATCTCGTGGAGCTCGTTTTGACGAAAGAATGTCCAAAGATGATGTGCGCTTCCTCCTCATTGATCTTGCTAGTCCCAAAATCAGTCCCAACGCCATTTTTCCTCTCCTCCGCCTCACTCTCGAATTCGAAGACGAAGAACCTGAAATTTCTTCGGCTTACCAGATCGTTCTCTCTGCCCTCTTCTTCGATGAGCGAAGGCGGAGTTCAGACCAAATACGAGGCGAGTTAAGATTGGGCCCAGGCCCAGGCCCAATCTTATGAGCCGGGTCGGGTTGGTAGTTTCGAATTTGGTATGAAGGGAGTGGATGACAATTTCCCGGTGCTGAGGAGATTTTGTACCTCCATAAATTTTTTTTTTATATAAATTATTTACTTATTATTATTAAAACAACATTTTTTATCGTCTAAAATAAGGTTTTATTGGATTACCATTTAATTTATGTTTTTCAAAAATACATTTTTGTAGGGTTTTCCAATAAAAAATAGTTTCGGATTAAAATACATTTTTTCACATAAATTTGTGATTTACTCTGCACTCCACTTGTCATAATCGAACTTGCGATTGTGCGGCACTCACTACTCAGCAACAGGTGAGTTAAGTCTATTTGTTCTTGCGTCGCCTACGACCAAACGACGTATGCTCGAGCCTCTGACCGCAATTCAAGAAGAAAGTTTTAGAAAACGGAAACAAAGAGTTTGGGAAGCAAGATTTGAGAATTGAAATTGGTGTTATATGGGAATGTAAGCAAAAGACAGTAACAACGACTTACTACATATAACTATCAGGTAGGGAGAAATCGCTTTTACTAACAATACTAATATCAAATTACTATAAAGACAACTATTAAATATCATGGACTAATAAATTCAAAATTGTATTTTGAAATGCCATAACATGGTTGGTTAGCAGCGAAGTGTACGTGAGTTTTGAAGATTGTTGACGAGAGTAGGGGCCAAAGTTGGCAAGTATGGCTGCTAGTAATGGTTGAGGGTTGTCGGCGGTGATAACTGTAATGCGAGGATATTTTGGTCAATTTCACGTATCGTGAAAGTCTGAGAGAGATGTTAACAACCGTATAAACTAAAAATGAGGTTATAGAAAACATCAAGGGTTAAAATGTGAAGTACACAATTCAACGATTTCGTTTGTGTTTATGTTGCCAATTCTGATGTGAATTCAACGGGTCGTCCCACCGACCCAGTTTGCTTTCTATAGTGCATGAATGAAATAAAACAAACATGAATGAATTCCATTTACATTTCCACAAAAAGGAAATTGAAGTTTTCATCTTCATTTCCCATTTGCTTTCAAAATCCCCTTTATTTCTTTCTTTCTTTCTCTCTTCCTTTTCCTTTTTTCCACCTTTATTTTGCTCTACAACTCACTCACAACCCTAAAGTTTGTCCCATTCTTTTCACAAGCCTGACTTTGTGTGAGCTTTGTCGCCTGTCACTCTCCCTCCTTTTAGCTCAAAGTCTTTCGATTGTAAACACGTCATACTCGTCCCTTCAACCTTTGGGGTGCAAATACTTTCCCCCCAAAAGCCTTAAAAGGAATTATACTTTTAAACCAAATTAATACGAGCATAGCACATCTGAACATTAAAGGCCTTTAATTTGATCAACGTTAAGAGTATCTCTCTCCATATGGTCGTATTAATAATAATCTTCTCCACTTTTAATCGGCATTATACTTTCATCCCAACATGAAATTACTCTTTAAATCTTGTCTAAACAAGACAGAAAAATAAGACAGATGAAGGATAATAGTTGAAGAAGATGGAAGAACACATGGGTTTACCAGTGGAGGGAGGGAGCTTGATCAACAGAGCAGAAATTGCAAGGCTCCTCTGTATTAAACAAGCTTTGATCCTCATTCATGGCCTTCGTAAACTGAGTCTGATTCTCATAAACTTTCCTGGAAAGTTCAAAGGAATTCAACATCGAATTCAGAGAAGAGTTGTTATTAGTGGAAACAAATGAGTTCTTCTCATCCTTCAATTCCCTTTGAATTTTCATCTTTGTTCCTTCTCTGCTTACTTTTTCCCTCAACTCTCTTACCTGCCAACGAATTTCCATTTCCATTTCAACATCAGAATTAGAGCATCAAAAAGGCCAAAACCCAGTTTTCCAAATTGAAAATGGAGTTTATTTTCACTACCTTTGAAGCAAGAGAAGCATTTTCTTTCTCAAGAACATCATAATCCAGCTTAAGAGCATCGTAATTGGCTTTAAGAACTCCATAATCTCTCTCTAATTGCTTTGTTTTCCAACGGGCTCTGCGATTTTGAAACCAAATTGTTACTTGCCTTGGCTCGAGCTCTAATTCAGTAGCTATCTTCATTTTTCTCTCTGGTTCGAGCTTGTTTTCCACTTCAAAATGTCTCTCCAAGGCCTTCACTTGGTCCGGCTTCAGCCGGCGTTTTCTCTCCGGTGCCGAACCACTGCTTCCACCGCCGTCTTCACTGTTGTCTTCTTCCTCCAAACTGTCTAACATTGCCTGAAACTCCTTGCTGTAGCCGCCTATGGTGGTGGAGCTCGGTTGCTCTGAAAGAAAAACAGAGATCTTTTAGAATCCAAAAAAAAAAAAAAAAAAAAAAAAAAAAAAAAANGGTATTTGGTTATGAGCATTATTTACCTTTAGGAGTGAAGATGGAACTGAAAGAATCCAAGGATTCTGAGCGATCAAATCTCATCATCATCACTGCAAATGAAGAAGATAACAAAAAACAGAGCAAATGGCGGAATTTTTATGGTGAAACCAAAATGATACTGCTTCTGTCTTTCTCAGCTTTCATTTCTCAATTTTTTTTGAGACAGATCCAAGCATTAGCTGAAAAGAAGTTCCTATGGAGGCTTTTTCTTAGCTAGTGGAATGGCAGAGAGAAAAATAAAATAAACTGAAATGAAATTGAGATTTGTTTTTTGAATTATTGTCTAATCATTATGGATGAAATGAGCAAAGGAAAGTGAGTGAAAAATACAGTCGTTTTTTGAAATGGTATACTAAGGGAATGGTGTGTAGGCTTTTCACCTTTTGTTGTTTTTATATAATCAGATTTATTCTCTTAAAAAGCTCTAAAAAAGCATCGCTTCTGCTTTCTAAATCGCTTTTTTGGGGAGGGTTCTGATCAAGGACCAGTTTTTAGCTTTGCTGGATTATGGATGGGTTGTGGCCTGGTTTTCCCTTTTCCCTTTTATCGTAGATAGACATTTATGACAACAGAATTGCCTTTTCTTTTCTAAATAAAAATATAATTAAAATAAGTTTACGAAAAATGACTGTCACAATGAAAAATGCTCATAAATCCTTAAATGCATGGTGAAATCTATGGGATACCATAAGAATAAAAATAATTTTACACGTGCTAGACACATGCAGAGGATAAATTGTCAAATAATTCCTATAATTCTCATGGAATTATATGTAATTACTAGTAGCCAATCTAGAGTATGGCAACAATTAGACATCAGTAAGTTTTTGGCTCAGATTTTAATCCCCAAAACAAATAATATATAGAAAAAATTAAAAGCAATAATTGACACACACAAGAAATTTAGAAAAAACATGGAGAAAAAGGATGAAATAACCCAAAACGAGTAAATTCCATACTATTTTCCACCTATCTATATTCGAATCATTTATCGTGGATGTAATTTACTTTACATCTATCTATCGTCAAACGACCATTGAGTCTTTTGAAAATTTGAACATTCAACTTTAGAAAAGATAATAACGGTTGAAAACTTGGGTATCTGAACACAAAAAATGGGATAAACAACCTAAGAGGGCTAGAGGAAGAGGGTTTCCCTACCCACAGAAAACTAAAGAGGAGATTTCCAGTTGTAAATAATCATGGAAAGGCTATAATTAAAAATGAATTTCTTCCGAAAAAACATACCATCAAGACGAAGTGAGTTGTACTGTACACTTCTACAAAAAGACTCAAAAGAAGAAGACTTATCTTCGAACATAGGATGAGTCCTTTCCAACCAAAGATGTTAGGCGCACTCTAGCTGCGCAATTCCAACGGACTTCAGCCCGTTTAGATAAGCTCCAACCCCCAAGGACTTCTACTGACCAAATGCCAACGTGCTTGGGCATACAAACCGAAAGGCCAAGGATGTCAAGAAGGGAAGACCAAGCTTTGGTAGCAAAAGGACAATGTAGAAAGATGTGGTTAATGGACACTTCACTGTTTACATGTCCTTCGGAGGAGATTCTGTGTTTAAATTCCTCTGAGCTAAAGACCATAAGAACACCATGACTTTATTTGGAATTCTAGACTTCCTTCTCGAGTGAAAGGGCCCCTTGTCATCACCATCCCCCAGCAGACAACATAAAGCTTCTGGACTAACCCCAACCAACTATCAAGTTCTCTACCAAAAAACCCGCTGCTCAAGACCAAATCTCAGTCCCTTGAATCTTCTTTCTTGCAATCGACAATGGAAGCCTCTTACAACCTTCAAAGTGTTTTCCCCAATCCACTTGTTCTTCCAAAACCTGATTTTTTCCCCTAGACGAGCCTTGAAGTCCACAAAACTGAAAAAAAGAACACCTACTGTTGTTTGTAATTTCAAACCATGGCCTCCTTTTGCAACTCCTTTCGGGGGAGGGTAGATCAATTGTGAGGGTCTTCACCATGATACTAGAAACCACCCTCTTCCATAAAGCAAAGTTTTCTCGATTAAACCTCCACAGCTATTTGAAGAAGGGCATTGTTGTTTTGTTGAAAAGCCTCCATATTGAAGAGGGAGAGAAGCTTTTCCCCAATTTACTAAGTTCCTACAAGAACACTTCGAACTAATGCCACTTGAGAAGAAATTCCTAGCCATATTCTCAATTTCATTTATGATTCTCTTTTGAGCTTTGAGGATGGAGAAATAGTACAGAGGAAGACTATTTGTCACCGATTTTGCAAGAGTCAACCCACCACCCTTCGAAAGAGTACAATTCTCCATTTATCAACCTTATTCCTGACCTTGCCGAACATCGGGTCCCAAAAAGTTTTGTTCTGAAAATTACCTCCCAAACGTATACCCAAATAGGAAAAAGGGAACTTTTCCACTCTTCATCCCAGCTCATTTGCATTTAACATCAAGATATCCTCTTAAATTGTGATGCCTATTAAAGAAGTTTTGGTCACATTGAAGGAGAGACCCAAGACAAAACGGAAACTTTTAACCAATAACCACCAATTAGCAAGAAAACCCCCCTCAGGGCAAAAAATGATGGTATCATCAGCATATTGTAAGTGGAAGATTTCCTCCTCCCTACGGTCCACTGCGAAGCCTCTAATGAACTCTCTCTGACAACAAAGGTGCACTAACCGGCCGAAGGAGTCTCCAATGAGAGTGAAAAGAGGTTTTCAACTTCAACGCGGACGTGTGACTCTTGAAAACTTCGAAAGTTCACTCTTGCGCCAGGTCGTGGACTTCCCAAGAGGTTAGGGTACCGAATTTTAACCATGGGATAATTTTGACCATCTTGAACCCTCCAAGTGGATCCACTGGATTTGGGCTAGAACACCATTCCCTTTACAAAAAAATTCAGCAGCTTCCAGCGAGAAGCCTCCGTGAGCACCAAAATAACTTCTTTGATCAACAACTTTCCATTGAGCATGAAAAAAATGGTTGCCATGGACTAACTGGATTTCTGCAAGGACAAAAACACAATAATTTTCGTTTCTCTCTTAGAGCCACATCTAAGCAATCAATGAGGCAAGAATTAATATTTGAATAGTCCACAAATCCCCAGAGTATTGCCAATGGCCTTAAAAGTTGCCAGACTCCATAAATGAAGAGGCTCACCTTCACCCAATCCCCATACGAAGGCACAACGTTTATTCTACCATGAGTCTAAGAGTTCCAAACTTCCATCTTTCAAGTTAGAGGCCCAAAAGTCACCCATCCTTTACTGGTCGCAAGGAGACAAGCACAATCAGCAAAAAGACACCTCAGAAAGCTATATCCGGCTGGATCGAATTGATGAAGAAAGAGTTTTAGGTTTGTCTTTGTAAGATCTCGAAAATCCCTCCCCAATCGTCATGAAAATCTCTGCAAGTAACGACAATGGTTTCTGCTCAGTTCGCCTCTCGAATCTTCGCGTGTTTCTAGCTTCTTACATTGTGGACCAAAAATTGTCAGGCCCAATCTTTGAGCTTTCTCAATGAACTCAGTCTTCTTTTCCGCTTTCTTCTCATCTTTCTCCCCTATTTCTGCAAAAGAACAGCCTGGTACTACTGAATAACCTTTGAAACTTCACTCTCAACCTTCGCTTTGTCCCTTCCATTCATGAAATCAAGAAGAAGCCACTAGAAAACTGCCCGCCAACTCAGGATTCGAGGGACCTCTATAATTCTTTAACCACTAAAACTCAATAAAATTGTATATTATAGCATAGGTCAAAACAATTAAAAAGATAAAAATTAGTTATACGTCTATTTCTAAGACATAACAGGCGAGATCAAGTCTTCTGTAGTGAACGACCAAACCCCATAAAAAAAAATACAGAACAAGCATTACTGATAGAAAGCGATCTACAGGAACTCCTACTTGTTTGAATTAGATAAGAATATATGAAAGGTTAGACAAGTGAAATTAAATAAATGTGAATTAATAGTTATAGTTGCTAAAGGAAGAATTTCACAGTAGTTCGTGTATGAAACAAAATTAGAAGGCATAGGCCTTAATATGCAGTAATAGCTCATGAAGCAGCATAGACGGCCAACAAATCATGCTGTATTTTGGTGATCACGTGCAAAAAACTTGATTCTATTAGTGATAACTCTTTGAAGTGATAACCAAATAAAGCATACCTGACCAGGTTTGATGTTAATCCACGGATGAAGACAGAGGAGTACAACAGGAGGAGATGTCGATACCAGCAACCTCCATAACTTCGCAGACCCATTTCGACAGGAAAATGGCATTACTAACAAAAAAAATTTAACTACAAAATCAATGACAGAAAAAAGGCACCCACAATCCAACATCAAGAGGCAAAACGAAATCATACCTCGAAATGAAGCGCCACTAAACCAATATTTCAACTTCATCCACGATTAGCCCTACATTCAGTAGATAAATCAATAGATATAAATGAAAGTCATATGAAATAAGAACTCCATTAATATCTGTGGTCTCTATATTAGCTCGATGATTTTGTTAAAGAAGCGTATACCGAGACAGAGAAGAGTGACTGAAGAGGGATTAAACATGCGTAAATTGGCAAAATGGTAGCCAATGAATTGGATAATACCATTACATGCCAAATTAATGGCCGATATCGCAGTGGAAACAAAATTAAAACCCTAACCAATTGATCTTCACTTCAACCAATGAAAATGTAGAGTTCGATCAAGAATATACGATCAGCAAACAAAAATATCGAACGTACCGCCGCCGGCGGATTGCAAACCCTAAAGTGGATTGAGGCGCCGCCGGCAGCCCCTCTCCCTCGACTTCCGTTCCCGCGAATTGCAGCAGCCAATATGGTAGCGTGCGCGCGCACTCATCTTGTTTTAATTTTTTTCTTGATAATATTTAATTAATAAAAATATTTTCTCTCGCTCCTTATCTCACAAATACTTTATTAATAAATTGAATTATTAATAATTTTTAAAAATTTAAAAGTCTTTTTTTTTTTTTTTAAATTAAGAACCTAAAATTAATTTTTTTTAATAAAAACTTCAATATTTGTATTAAAAATTTTAAATTTTAAAATTTAAATTAATTAGTTTATTAAATATAAAATAAAATTTGGCGTTAAACAAATAATTTAATGAGTTTGGGCGTGATGTTTGCATGGCCATCCATGATGAGACGATCCATTTGGAAAGAATAGAACATGTCGAACATATTTCGGGTCATAAACAATCCAAATCCGAACGAGCAATCCGAAGGATAAACGATCTTCGGGCCATTGGCGCAAGCTGTGAAGCGCCATCGGAATCAAACTCTTCGATTCTCAATCTCAATCCCAATTTCAAACTCCCACCTCATTTACCTACTGCAAAACGAAGATCCATAATCTTTTCAGTGTCTCAAGCTCAATCCGATCTTACAGAGCATGCTCATTACTGGCATTGGCAATCTACTCAACCGCTTGCTTGATCGGCATCTTAGGGAAGATACGCCAATCGTCGACCAAAGGTTGGAATCATTCATCTCTGTTTCATATCGTTTGATTTATATTCAATCTAGGAGCTGCTACACGCTAAGCTTTTTACAGCTGACTGATCTTTTGATGTTCATAACATTAACTTTGTTTCTCTTTGGTCGAAATCTGAACGGAAATGACTTACTTCTTCTGTTTATCGAATGGTTTTGGAATGTATCAGCATCCTCAAGGCTGTCCTCGATGGCATATCTCTGGTTAATTTTTACTTTTATTATTATTGTTATTATTATTTGCAGTTCTACGTGTTTGAAGCTCAATATTTAGTTCCAGGGAGTAGAATTGCGCTATTTGGAAAATGCAGCACATTCCAGCCACTCTCGAGGAACAGTTGTTACTGAAAGCAATCAAGGAAGAATGTTCTTGGGAGAGTCTCCCGAAACGGCTGCAAGCTACTCTGTCCTCCAAAGAAGATTGGCATAGAAGGTTAGAAACATGTGTTGGTTGTCTTTATGTTTTACCTTGACTCCTCCGGTGGTGCACTATGGAATAGATGTAGGGACGATCCCTGTATCAGGAAACCAAAAGGTGTAAATTATCATAAATCGTCTTACAATTGAGGAATTTGCTCCCATGTGTTTCTTCACATTTCACTCATCCTATGAAATTTAGATATTTCAGACCTTATTGGAAAGGTTAAAGTTTAAGTGCATTAGCAACCACAGATGATTTATGCCACACTCATGTAACGAGGTATCATTAGCCAAAATGTTCCTACTACAACCTTTGGGCACACTTCGAGCTGTTATTTAGCTATAACTAAATCAGAAAAAGTGCCCCCTTAAAATTTTAGTTCAAGGATTCTGGTTTATCGCTGTTCTATTGGATTTGGTTTTTGTCTCAAGCTACGGACTTATATACTGTTAGCATACACCCTTCCTTATAGAAATTTAGCCACCCTTCCATAGAGAACACTAACTAGAGGCCAAGATTGTAACCATCTCCCAAAAAGTTATCATCTTCTTTAAAAGAATCTCCTATTTATTTCCACTCGCGATTTACGAAGAAGAGATTTTGATGCATAGATGCAAAGGGTTATCCTCTCTTACTTGAACGGATGTGTACAAAGAATTGGATTCAACACTTCTTTAGTGGTTTTAGGGAAACATTACCGGATGCCAAAAATGTAGAGCAAGACATACCACCGTATAAAGGTGTCAGTTTAAGAATTAATGACCGGTTATTCTATTCCCTTTTATGCACTAATTTGGTAAAAGTTGGATACCAGCGTAGGTTTTTTTTTTAAAAATTTATTTAACCACTTGTATTGACTCCTCCCAAGCATAAAGTGCAGATAAAAAAATTAACCATTATATACAGAGTTTAATACACAGAGATACATTTCCTGGTGTCAGGGGCATAGGAAATATGTGCTGGTGAAGTTACCTAAAACCTCTGATAACCACCTGATTTATTATAATTTATAAATGGTCCTTCATAAATTGAATTTTTTGCTTGTCAATATCCCCCATTTGTTTCTTCAACTTCGTTTTTCTGTGCCATTACTTTGTACTATAAATTATTTGGTCCAAAAAACTATACTTCATGATCTCTACTGTTTGGAGTATTTCTGGCAGAGTCCTAGTGCTTGGGTTGGGAAGACTAGTTTTATTCCACTTCATTTGTCAAATAAGAACACTTCACTTTTTATTTCTTCAATGAGATATATTTTCCTGTTTATAAAAGAAAATTTCGTTATTGTTTATTTCTTTTAAAAAAAATTTTAAAAAATCTTTCTTGTTAATATATTTCCTTAAGGAACGCACATTCGGTATTCTCTAGTGTTTGAACATAAAGTGGCGATTTCCCTGTCACTTAACCAATTAAAAAGTTGTCTGGTTGGCAGCAGTTTAAATACTGGCAATTGACGGCATATAATGCTAAAAAATATGAGCATTATTAATCCAAGCTCTCCTGATTTATGAAATGGATCACTTCCTTCAATACTGATACATGCTAATTTCATGTAGGATTATTGACCACTGTATAAAGAAGAGACTCCAATGGAACACTAGTTTTGTTCGCAAAGTATGCAAAGAAAGTGAATATTATGATGATATGATGCGGTATCTGCGAAGGAACCTAGCGGTCTGTGTTGTAGCAAAAGTTCTCATATTATTTATTGATCCAGTACCGCCTTTGATGATTGCTAAAGTTCTACTGCAGTATAAATTTCTACTTATTAACTGTTGTCTTGTAAGGTATAACTATGGCAATTTTTGTTCTCAGAGATGGTTGCAATGTTTTGAACTAGATAACATGTTTTAAACTTCTATCAACTTGGAGTATTGCCACACAAGGATTGTAAAAAGACTAGTATTTACCTATTATTCAAAAAACCATACATGCTGTAAAACGAAAACCTAGGTTTGTTGGGGCTCTAACTGATGGGTTGGATATAGTGGCAATAGTCCTTCTACTCAACCAAGTAGTTATGAGTTAAAACCCTTTTGGGTCCATTCATTTATAATATTATTTCATGTATTTTGACCACAAATAGTTGGCAGTCTCTAATTCTTGACCTAATGAAGGTTGAGGGTCTCATGAAAGCGATTGTTTTTGTACGAAAAGGTTCTTTGGTATCTGAACTCTGTCAGAATTTATAGACAAGAAAACTACATTGGCATGCACACATGTCACCACCTGATTTAAATTTTATTTTACCCTTAGTGTTTAAAACATGGACATTTTTCTTGCAGCTATTTCCTTATCACCTTGCGGAGTATGTTTGCCGTGTAATGAGAATATCACCTTTTAGATATTACTGCGATATGATATTTGAGGTCATGAAAAATGGTTAGTGCTTTCTTACAACTTATGCAATGCATTTACTTGGAGTGAGCCTATTATAAATTTATTAGTTAAGAATTAATTAAGTGTACTGTACCATGTTTATAAGAATTTATCCTGTCGTAATCTAGTATCTAAAACCTCAGAGGAATGTGATAATTCACCATGGTATGAGTGTAGGTGGTTTTGAATTCAGATATTTGCTTTCATGTTCCTTCCCCATTTTGACATAATTGTATGAATGGTGCACATTATGAATTCAAGTAATATTGGAGCGTGCCAATAATTGACAGGACATCTTATATATTGAATGGAATTAATTTGCATGACATAGATTAAACCAAGTGGTTGTGGAGAACCCCTAAAGGACCCAAACATCTTTTTGAGTTTACAAGTTACTGAACTTTGTAGGGTTGTAAAGTCGTTCAAACTTAAAACTTAGAGATAATTAAGAGTTCGGAGACCTAGGTATTAAGAGGGGGTTTTTTTTTTAATAGTTTTGTAGAACCTTTCTACCATTAATTTGATGTAGGCTAAACTTTAGTTCCTGGAGTTTCACTAAATCTCTTTTTCCAATTACTATCTTTCTTATAATACATGGTGGTCCTAAATTTATTCTGTCACGCCTTAGGGACTTGTTTTTTCGTGAAAGTTGAGGAAGTCATGATTTCTGATAGTTACTGCGACTTGCTAAAATGAATGTTAATATCAAATCAAGGGAATTGTTATGTTTTGAAGGAACAAATATGATTCTCTGCTTCATCCCTTGTTCAGCATCCTATATCCTTTTGATGGCTTTAGATTATTATTGTGACTTGATAGTTTCCACATGCTTTTCTTTCCTTGCAGAGAACCCTTATGATAGCATCCCAAATTTCAGTGCGGCAGATGCACTGCGGTTGACTGGAATTGGAAGGAATGAGTTTATTGATATCATGAATAAGTGTAGATCCAAGGTACTAGATATATGCTTATGTGTTTTTGTATTTATGGTCGATATAATTGTGATCCAGTTTTTAAATTCATTATACTTGTTTAAGGCACATGTGTTCACTATTTTCTAATCTTCTAATTGAATTATGTTCAAATACTTGTTGACTATATGTGCTTAAGAGGTCTTGAGAAACTACAGGAGTCCCCTTTCTGATCTACTGTAATATCTTGATTGTAAAATAAAAAGGAGAAGCTATTGAAAGTCTTCAGTTGCAGACATCCATAGAGAAGCATCAGAGGAGAATATAGTCTATACAATATATATTTTTCTATCTACCCATCTTTTTATCATCCCACTATTCCTTTCTTTCGAAATGCTCCAAAGGACTTTCATATACTGGTGAATGCTTCAGTGTTCTTTTTCATGCTCTTTGACATCTGCTACTAGCACACCTTTTGCAAACATATTGTAAATACACAATACCTACAGACCTCACGGAGCCACTGCCCAAAACTAGTAAAAATTTTCTTTAATATGGAAAGGACCAAGTATGTATTAGAGATGTTCCATGCCTTTATATCCATGTTCTCTACAGATGCACCCTTGTCGGCAGAAACCCATAAATTTTCATTTAATTTATTATGTACATTTACAATGGTATTGTCATTTTTCCACCTGCAAATATTGGATTGTGTTCACATCACATGTGGAGCTTTTTTTAATCATTCGTTTACGTTGAGCTTGTTTGTACATTAATATCCTTTTCTTCCTTTGAGAAATCCAGAAAATTATGTGGAAGCTAAACAAGTCAATTGCAAGAGAACTTTTACCAAGTCAACCTATTGATTTTGTTGTTGATCCATGGTGGGGAGTTTGTCTTGTAAACTTCACGTTGGAAGAATTTAAGGTGAATTTCAAATCAATCTTAGTTCCATGTTCAAATTTGTACTGTAGTGTGCAACAAACAATTTTTAAAAAGATTACAAATATGGCAATGCATAAATGATTTTCTTTTCTATTTTCCGTCATTTGATTTGAATATTTGCTTCTTCTTTTTTAAATGTAGAAACTCTCAGAAGAAGAAATGGCAACTATTGACAAAGTTTGTAAGGAGGAGGCTAATTCATTTATTCTCTTCGACCCAGACATTGTAAAAGGTCTCTACAGAAGGGGATTGATCTACTTTGACGTTCCTGTTTATCCAGATGATCGTTTTAAGGGTAAGCAATCAAGTTTCAAACATATGTTTATTTAATTGGATTAGATGATGGATGAGTTTCTTTAATTTGATGTTATTCGTGTAAGACATTTTTCTGGACTGACACCTGAAAGACCTTCGATTAGTGTATGGACTGTGTATCTCATATTGATTTTGGAAGTCAAATCTGCTGACTGCTGGTTTATCTCATACAAGCATATGTTCATGCCATAAAATTCTTTGGCTACTACTGCTGTTCGTTTGAGCTTCTTTACAAAAATTATAAAATGTTTTTTTCAGTATCGTCTTGTATATGTGTCAAGTTTCGTGGTTTGACAATATAATAACAGTTTTGCAGTCTTAAACTTAGCTAGTAGACTTTTTGTTAATCTAAATTGTTGCTGTGTACTGGAAAAAGTTACATTTAATAATAGGTATAAATTGGCACATTGGCCTTATTGGAACCACTCCTATGTAAGAGGCGATGAATTGGAGATGCTAATGCTTTTAGTGATACAGTTTCAAGACTTGAAGGGTTTGTTTCCAACCGAGAACAATCCTACGAAGACCCGATTGAGGAGTAAGGCAATTATCTGCTGCAGCCTGTTTCTTTTTAGTATTACTTATCTGAGTGGGCTTTATGAAGAAAAGTCAATTTTTCAGGTTATTGTATGCAGTTTTTGTTGTTTCAAGTGAAAATGCAACTGTGGCTGAACTGGCAGCGACATTACAGGCTGACCTATTGCAGCTTCAGGCTGCTGCATCTTTTGCTTGTAGATTGGGATGGGCAGTAAAAGTAATTGATCCAGCATCCGTTCTTCAAGATACAAGCATACCTAACTCTCCTAGAACAGTTTTTGGGGATGAAGATGGTTCTCTAGCTGCTTCAGGTTCATCAAACATGCTTTCTGATGGCGATGGTTCTCAGCAAGGGTATTCCGGGACAGATAGTTTGGGACCAGATTGTGCTCATCGCGTTGCTTTTGTAGTAGATGCTAATATAACATCATATCTCATGATGGGGTCTGTTTCACCAGGTCTGTCTTTTAGCTTCCCCAGGTTTGTCTTTTAGCTTTTCAGTGGTGTTTTTTTAATATAATTTGCTACTAATTTATAACTTTTATAATAGTAATAATATTATTATTACTAATTTTATTTTTATTTGTACAAAACATAGTTTCTTTTCCCTCTTCATCTTTAGAATCAAACTAACATTTATGGAAAGAAACGAAACAACAACCAAGAGAAGTAAAACTAAATGTTCTACAAAAGAATTGAAAAGCTGGCTTGGACAACTGAGACTTTATCTGTGAGATAGGACAAACCCTTTGCCATTAACTGAGACTTCGGTATCAAATGCCCAAGGAATATAAAGCCTTTGTTTTACTTATTGCATTGGATGGGCTACCTGTATGGATGACTTGATGACCTAAGTTTGTGTGGACAGCGTGTCTATTATTATGATTTGAAAGAGAGTAATTTTGGTGATTCCAAATCCAAAATGGGAACCACAATAGTTTAATGTAATTGGAAACGCTCTTAATTGGTGGCTCCGAAACTTCCAGAACCAAAATTTTCTTGTGGTTATGTCACTAAAATTGATTACGTTCTCTTTGTTTATGAATGTACAGTTTTTAATTTATTGCAATCCCTCAGTTCCCTATATCAAGATGGACTATCTTGAGGGAGGGACGACATTAACTTCTTTTTTCATATTTCCAGTTCGGAGTCCTAAATTACTGGATATCTCATAAACTACTGTATTTTTTGCTTAAGCAGCATTATGAACCATGCAGTTGAATATTGGTAAAAAAATTGGATGTGTATGAAGTTAGTTAAACAACATGTACAACTTGCCTTCCATCTTCTTCTACGCCTATTTCACTTTCCCGTAGCAGCCATAATTAGGGTTGTCCTCGTATATGGATAAATATTGTCCGCCATGATATCTTTATGACCTACTTTGTAACATATTTTGCTTTATATTTACTTATGAGGAAATGTAAGCTTATGCATTTGGAATCCTTATTGTTGCTGTTAATTTGTTGGATCAGGACTGAAATCCCATGCTGTAACCTTGTATGAAGCTGGAAAACTAGGCCATGCTTGCATTGCAGATCTTTGCAAAGATCTAACTACCTTAGAAGGAGCAAAGTTTGAGGGTGGACTGCAGGAATTTGCAAACCATGCATTTAGCCTACGTTGTGTTTTAGAATGTTTATTGGTAGGTGGAGTTGCCATTAATGCAAAAGGAGAGGAGGGAATCTTTGATAAACTAGATGCACAAGCTTCTGACAACAATGAATCTTCGTCTTTGGTAACAGACACTTCTTCAGGTGAAAAGTTAGAATACTTGACTACGGATGATCAGAAATGTTCCGCAGTGCTACTTAAGGGTTCTGCCTCATCCGAATCTCTTAAAAACAGCGTTGGTGATGATATGAACTCTGCTAATTGTTTAAATGGTAGGACTTCCTTTAGTCAAGCATCGGACCCAGTTCCTCATCTCCAAATCGATAACAAATCAACTCATATTGATGAGCTAGATATTGGAGAATCACTCAAGAGAATAAAGAAATATCAAGTTGATATTCTTCGCTGTGAAAGCTTGGCTTCTCTTGCTCCTTCAACATTAAATCGGTTGTTTCTTCGTGACTATGATGTTGTTGTCTCTATGATTCCTCTTCCTCCATCATCAATTCTTCCAGGACCAACAGGCCCTATCCATTTTGGTCCTCCATCTTATTCATCTATCACACCTTGGATGAAATTGGTTTTATATTCAACTGTAGCCAGTGGGCCACTTTCAGTTATACTAATGAAAGGGCAATGCCTGCGTATGCTTCCTGCACCATTGGCTGGATGTGAGAAAGCCTTAATATGGTCTTGGGGTGGTTCCAATATCGGTGGCCTGGGAGGAAAATTTGAAGGAAATTTTGTAAAAGGAAGCGTGCTTTTACATTGTTTAAACGCACTTCTCAAATACGCGGCTGTGTTAGTGCAGCCCCTCAGTAAATATGATATTGATAAAAACGGGAGAGCCATCACCGTTGATGTTCCTTTACCCTTAAAGAATTCTGATGGCTCAATTACTCAAGTAGGTAATGATCTGGATCTATCTAAAGAAGAGATTTCCGGCGTGAACTCCTTGTTAATTGTTGTAGCAAAGAAGATAGAACTGTGGGCAGTTGGTTATATTCGGCTCTTGAAGCTCTTCAAAGAAAGGGAGTCGGAAAACTTTTCTTCGGATGACACGAACTATGAATGGGTACCATTGAGTGTTGAATTTGGAATACCACTTTTTAGTCCCAAGTTATGTGACAATATTTGTAGAAGAGTGGTCTCATCTGAATTACTTCAGTCAGATTTACGGCATAAACATCATGAAGCAATGCAAGGGTTGAGAAAGAGATTACGCGATGTTTGTTCGGAATACCAAGCAACAGGTCCAGCTGCAAGACTTTTGTATCAGAAGGAGCAACCTAAAGAACTTTCCAAACAACTCCTGAACTATGCTAGTGGAAGGTGGAATCCACTAGTGGATCCTTCTTCTCCCATTTCAGGAGCTGCGAACGAACATCAGAGGCTAAAGCTTGCTAATCGGCATCGCTGTTGCACGGAAGTTTTGAGTTTTGATGGTACCATTCTTAGGTCTGTCTACATTTCCCATTACTTATGTTACACAATGTTTAGATCGAGGTGCACATGGTTACTTGTCTTGCATGAATTTCCTTTTTTTGTTTTGGTTTTAAATGTGATGGGTACAGTTTTAAGCATGCTCCCTGGATTGCATATGCTTGTTGATTAGAAAGAGTCTCTGCTAATCTTTCTGAACCAGAAAATTTGGAGACGAATAAGAATGTTTCATAGAACTCTGATAACTGCATCCATTTGACATGTTTATTATAAGAAACGGAGAAGAGGGCACAGCCGAAGGGCAAGGGGTGAGAAATCCCTCACCACCAAACAACTATACAAGCATACCTTCCCAACAATACATGACCTGAGTTAGGCTATACTTGCAAAATAAATCCGTGTCTAAGGCCTCAACCATTCAGTGCTTCCAACACCTACCTCTAAACCCAAAAGCCTTTAAAGTCTGCTCCCACCCTATCATACATGCATCTCAGAATAAGATGGTCCAAGCCTTCCTCACCATTGTGATGTCCCACATTGGTATTGTGATGTCCCACGTTGGTTGGGGAGGAGAACAAATCACCCTTTATAAGGGTGTGGAAACCTTCTCCTAGCAGACGCGTTTTAAAGCCTTGAGGAAAGCCCGAAAGGGAAAGCCCAAAGAGGACAATATTTGCTAGTGGTGGATCTGGGTCGTTACAGTCATTAAGTCACCAACTTCTTAAGACCTTCCAGATCTGTTTTCATAACTCTGTTAGTTTCAACGGTGAGTTGGAATTTCTTTAAAACTTGATTTATTACTGCTAGTTTCAACTTCTGAGATCGACTAACGTTGGAATTGTCTCGAGTTGATCCATTCATATAAACCTGCTGTTAGATGAGACATTTTTTAATTATGAATTTACTCAGTAGTTATATATATTATATATGTATGGGGAGGGGTAGGAAACTATCTTTTAGTATAGAGGTTCGATAATGGTGGGTGGTGATGTCTTCAATGACATTTGCATATTCTGCTTTTTTTATTCACTCTCCAAAGTGTCCTAACAAAGTATTAGGTAAACACTGAGGAGGGATTGTCACCATGATTGTAGGCAGCTGCAAAGGCAATAATTTTACGGTATCATGTGCTAATAATATGAATGATATTTTCAGATCCTACGCTTTAGCGCCCGGGTATGAGGCTGCCACAAGGCCAATAGAAGAAGCCCTTCCTAATTCGAAAGGCGAATCAGATGAAACCGACAGCAAGGAAGTAGTACTCCCTGGTGTGAATATGATTTTCGATGGTACCGAGTTACATCCATTCGATATAGGTGCTTGCCAGCAGGCTCGTCAACCAATTGCCTTAGTAGCAGAAGCAGCAGCAGCCTCAGCCGCTGCAACTAAATAGGCTTTGCAGCCATTGACATTTGCTTGGGTAGAAGAATAGACAAGGTAATGCAACTGAGAATATATTTAATTTGATTCTTTCATATGTTTCATCCTTGGGGCAACTAAACTCAATGAAAGTTCGAGATTAGGTCCGAGGTAATGATTACCGTTACTTTGTTGGTGTATCGTACCCATCTCGAGCTTCTTGCCCTGGGGTGCATATATAGTTACCACTGTTTGTTAATGTATCCATGATTTCATTAGAGTAGAGATCTTGAACTGATCAAAGCTATCATATTGTGGTTGCTTGCTTTTTAAGCCACTTATTTATTCATGAGATTTTCCATGATGGCAGCAGTTTTGAAGAGATCAGTTAATGTGTAAACAGGTGCTTTAATTCCAAGCTTTAACAGATTACTTCTGCCTTTTATTTATTTTCTAAAATTTAATATGCGAGGATAGGTGATTTCGAATCTCGAACCACTTGATTGAAGATACATGTCTTTATTGGTTAAATTATACTCGCGTTGATAACGATTGACAACGCATTCTACTAAATTCAAGTAGAGACAAAAATGCATTCCAAAAGACTTTGTCTTGACCTTTTTTTTAGACGACACGTCTTCCTTTCCTTCAAAATTCACTCGGCTGGGTGTGCGTGTTTAAATATATTATATATTGATAAGCCAGTGCAGAAGTAGCACGCTCTTCTTCTCTCGTCTTCAACCTTTGCAACTCAAACGTCCCTTTCACCTTCCATTTTCTCCTCTCTTCTTGGTCGCTGTCTTCATGGCCATGGCTTCTTCCTCCACAGTTGTCGTCCTTGTCCTCTCGCGAAATTAGTATTTTATCGATTAAGCTAGGTCTAATCGATAATTAATATTTTAGTTATTTATTAAGTAGAATGAAGAAATTAAAAAAAAAAAATTGAATAAATAAATAAATCTTGCAATTTTAGCTAAGAGACAATTATTAATTTATTTAATAAAGAAGGCAAAATTAATTTAAAAATAAACCAACCGACCACCTCAATACAAACAAATGAAAATGCGAATCAAAACGACGGCGTATAATCACATAAAAACATATCTCAAGTCTCTCCGCCAAATTTATATATAAACTCAATTTCTTAATAGCCTAAAGCCAACACGCACGAACCTACCAAAATCGCCAAAATTGCCACGTAGAAATTCGGGAGAACATACGACCCTGAATTCGACGAACCTGCTGGAAGCTGCTTTGTAGGCGTGGTGGTCGCCGGCGTGGCTCCGGTGACTGAAGGGGTGTCCCTTGCCGGTGACGCTGGAGTGGTGGAGCTGTCGTCCCCTGACGATGGAGAAGTGGACGGTCCTCCGGCGCCGACTGTGACGGAGAGTTTCATGCCGCCGACGCAGTGCCCCATAGAGCTGCAAATGAAGTAGTGGGTTCCGGCGGTCTTTAAGGTGATAGTGGTGGAGCCTGAACTGTCGGAAGTTATGGAGTTTCCAGTCGTGCATGCTTTGTAGTCACTGGCGGTAACTTCGTCCACTGTGTGCCCTTCTCCATAGCTGAACGCTGTCATGAAGAGATTTGAGAAGGAAAATAAGCAAATACAGATGCACGAAAGGTGTTCGACGTTAATCCCATGAGAAAAACAACTGAATACAATCAAAAATACAAATGCACAAAAGATGTTCGACATTATTCCCATGAGAAAAACGGATGAAAAAAAGTAAGCAAACCAAGTTTGTCGCCGATGACAAAGGCCTTCCCAGAGGCCCATGTGCCATAATCAACGCCAAGGGACCAGCCGGAAGTATCTCCGACGGTGTGAACTGTGGCCAAGTTCGGCTGTACCATGCAGAACCCAAGTGCCAGGAGGCAAACAAATCCGGCATGGAAGCTAGCCATTTGAAGGTAATTACTCTTAACAAAAATGCTATGCATTAGAATAGAGTGGGCAAGAGAAAGATTTCAAGTTAGAAACAGAGGATTGAAGGCTTTACATATATATAGTGGGGAAGAAGAAGTTTGGTCCTAATGCAAATAATTTTGGTTATGTGGGGGATGACTTAAGTTATACTCTTTACCTAACACTTTTAGCAAGTGCTTTTCACTTGATAATGGTAATTTTAGGAACTTAGTTCTTCTTCATCAATCTAGCTGTTTGAAGCCATTAAAGTATACCTACAAGGATATGAACAGTATTTGTTAGACATTTATAGACAGAGTCATTATAGTTAAGTCTTAAATTTAGCTTACCATATCTTGAAGGAACCATTTCTTCTGTTGAGCTGTTGGACGACAAAGAGAGTGACTTGTGTAAGCATAGCCAAGAAGGTCAATTACTTTACATGTATTTTGGACCAAATTTCTTTGCACGAGTCAATGGTGTTGTGTGCAAATGAAGAAATGCATGTGAAGCTAGCTCGGTTTTGTTTGTCCAAACAATGATAGTGCGACTCTATAACTTCTTCAATATACGCTCCAATGCAATCCATAGGAATCCCTTGACGGAGAAGTCGGACGACATAGGCCATTTTTCTAATCCAAAAGGTCACTTTCATGGCTTTAGTGCGTCACTCAGTAGGATCTTTCAGACGTCTCATTTTTTGGGACTTTGAAATCTGGGGACTTTGTTCCCAAAACTCCCTTCCTCACGAGGTCACAAAGTCCTATCAAAAGAAGAGATCTGGTATATGATAATCTAAGTCTTGCTTCTTTTGGTCGGCTTGTATTAGCGTAGATCGAGTTGATTGATGGAAGAAACACCAAACATATAGTTTGGCTGCCATTTCCATGGCTCAATGTTGCCATTGTTGTGGTAGAAAGTCTTGGGGATTGGACTTGAGAAAGTGATTGAAAAGATACCATTGCCATGGCCTTAAACAACATAATATAATGAATGCTTCAAGTCTACTAAACCCATCAAAGTAAATATATCAACGAAGAATTAGCTGTCCATTTTCATGGCCCTATGGAAAAAGATACTTCCTTTCCATTTTAAATTCAAGGTCAGATACTTAGAGAAATTATTCATCAAATCTTGCTTGAGATATTGTCACTGTTCCAACTAGAAAACTTGTCGACCAATCCTGATTAACCTGTTTTCTTTTCCACAAAGATACAAACAGAGGTGAGAGAACACTTGAATCTTGAATGAAAATTTTGAACTAACCAAATTCTGACAATTGAGCTCTTACAATGAACTTTAACCTTTAGCCTGAGAATAGAAATGTAGTTGGTTATGATTTAACATTCCACCCAACAAAGAAGAGCCTAAAAGTAAAAGGATCAAAGGAAGTCATCATAAGGAAGATGAAAGGTTTGCATTATTGTGGTTTGGTTCTACCATCCCGGCATTTCCATTACCACAACTCCACACGAGTTAGGGCTTCATTGGGCCCGTTGGCTTCAAGCCAATATGAAGCCAACCACCCCAATGTTCGCTACATAGAATTCGAACTTCTAACCTTTTGTTTGGAGATATATGTTTGATATATGCTTAATCAGTAGAATTGTGTAGAGATATATATGTTTGATATATGTCTAATTAGTAGAATTGTGTAGAGATTGTTTAGATTGACATCAGTAGTCTAATTTGTAGAATTGGGTAGAGATTGTTTAGATTGACATCAGTAGTAGAATTATGTTACCTAATGCAAAGGCAATCTGTCAAGACCCGATTTCCGAGGCTTCGAAAATCAGACCGTGAACCAAAAGACGAAATCGAAAACTAACAAAAGAAAATAGAAGGGACGAAAAGTAAAAAGATAAAAACTCCATTTGGTTAAAACAAGAGAGAGACGATTTGTTTCGAAATTATTACAAAGGAAATTACAAATGTAAAATGAAACACAAAAGACTCGAAAAGACCGACAAGGGACTGACGCTCCGGAACGACCTCCTCTGTGACCGCACAGCTCTCGAACGCTCCTCCACCTCGACCGGCACCTGAAAAAAAAGAGGGTAAAAGGAATGAGTATAAAAATTATACTCAGTAAGCCACCTACTTGTAGGCTCTCGTCGCACCCTAAACTTAACAAACAACCACGGACTTTCCTTTGGCTCTAGAACATCTGATTCTGGTCTTAGCTCATTAGGGCTTCCCCCTTGGGACTTGCCCCCTTCGGGCTTCCTTGGTTCTTAGACCTTCTATTTATACCCCTAGAGTTCCTTTTATGCTAACCTGTGTTGGACTGGTGCCTTGCGAGTGGCTACCTCGGCATGGGTATGAGATTACTTGGGGTCTTGCCTAGGAAGTGAGCTGCAACCCCCTAGTCCCATGGTAATCCCCCTGTATTTGGGAGGGCTACCTCCCCTATTCCATCCAGCTAAACGGTCAATTACGACGTGGGTATCCCGTTTCCCATACTAAACGGCTATCGAGCAGTCGAGTCCTGATCAGGAACCCGCTGGTCCCCCACGAAGCTATATCACCATCCACACACAAGTAGCCTAAGGGTACTCTAGAGGTGGCTCGTATGCCGTGGTGGTCTGTTAGCCTACTGAGGAATGTTAGGTCTTATACCTTAGTGTCTTGTTACTCTAACCACATATCCCTAGACTTAATCATAAATGTGAGTCAGGGAAATTAACTGAGTGTGCACACAACTAGCATCCAGCATCATCATACACAATTCATGCAAAGTAAACATACATGCTCAACGGGGCGATAACATCCATCAACTCCCGGAGCGCAGAGATCACAAGTTTCCGTCTTCCTTAAACATATACATATAAAGCGGAAGCTTAAAACATTATTGCAACACTCAGATAATTCTCAAAATACTTCACATAATACACTCATACTCTTAACAACCAAATTACATACATTCAATCATGGAAGGCTACCACCGAAGGTAAATAAACTAGCATGCATGCATAACCAAGCGACTCCTACAAGTATTTCTTCCTAAAGTTCCGTGTGGTGACTTACCCGATTGACGCGTGTTCTTCGTTGAGCATTTCTACACCAATAGAGTGTCCACAAATACTGAATTTTCATATTTAAACCCTATTCCATATAAAAAATAGGGTTAGAGTTGGAATCGGAGGGAAATCGGGCAAACAGAAATCGAACGGGCTGAGAACAGCACCTCACGCGCTCACACGCGCCTGGGAAGGTGCTACACGCTCACGGCCACGCGCGCGTACGGACGCGCATGAGGGAGGGGAGACGCGCGCTGAGGTGTTGCCACGTGGCGCCCGATAAACGGTCAGCCGAGGTCAAGGTCGTCGGTTCGAAACCGGAAGGGCGCGCTGGAAATTCGAATTCGTTTACGCTGACGCGTGGCAACCAGAAACCGGGTCGGTGGTCCGGGTTGCGCGCGGGTCATCGGGTCGCGAACTCGAGTAGCGGGCCGCCGGCCATCGAATCCCGCCCGACGCGAAGTATTTCTTTGATTTTTCTTCTCCAATGGACGCTTGACACGTGGCCCTTCTCCTCCGGCGAAGCGCAGCCTCCTCCCTTCTCCTGCGATTTCCAGCATTCGATTACTTTGTTCCATTTTCTTTACATTTTCACATTTCGTTCTACCTAACTCGGATCAACATGGTTCCTTCACGAGATTTGTAGAGCGTATATTCATCTTTAGGAAGGTATTTTTCTTGTAATTTAATTCTAATCCCCGGAATAATTACCTTAGTCCGAAAATGGCAAGAAACATCAATGCCTACCTCTTTGACGAACGCCGAAACTCCCATTTCCGATCTGAATCGATTACAACTTCCTTCACAGGTTTTGAGCGTAATCCTCTGTAGATTAACATACTCAAAGTTCAGGCTCTAACTCTTACTATATCTCACAGATCTGAAGCAATTTCGAGAATCTAGATTCAAGAACTTTACCTTTAGATTTTTTTCCTTGTTTCTTGATGGTCTTGGATGATCTAAAAGTTAAGAATATTCTCCTCTGAGTTCTGTGAAGATTTCATGAAGAAGGTTCGGCCGGAACCGGACCCCTCGTCGCCGGAGCGGCGGTGACCTCCCTCTCTCTCTAGAACTTTCCTTCTCTCTCTAGAACTTTCCTTCTCTCTCTAGAATTTTCTTTCTCTCACCATTTATATTCTTTTTCTTTCAGCCATTTTTCCTTCTCTTCCTTTTCCTTTTCCCTTTTATTTTTCTTTTTTTTTTCTTTTATTAGTATGTTACTAAAATGGAGGGTGTAATGACCAAATTACCCTCCAGGGATTAACCTTGACCATCCTTCTAATTTTCTATCATTTTTCTTTTAATTTTCTATCCTTTTTCTTTTATATTTTTCCTAAGTTCTTTTATTCCTCATCATTTTTGTCTTTGGCCTTATCTCGGATTTTGGTCTCTAAGACCTTCAATAAAATTGAGAGAGATCGAAGGTAAACTTAGATTTTAAACTTTCAGTTGAGGCTCGGGTATTACAAAATCTTTCCGAGTATGGTTTGAACTGGATATCGAACTAAATGGGAAATCATATGTTTAAGGGCAATCAACATTTGTCAGTCATTTTTTGCTAGCTCAAGATGATGAACACAACTAGAACTATACTCATACCCCTATTGGATTAACAGAGATCACTAGAGGGAGAAGCATTACGTTTCAAGGATGCTTTTCCACCTCAACTTTGTGGAAGATTACACGTTTTTTCTTTATCGAGCATGTCTTCCTGCAGAGATCAAAAATTCAGAATTGTGAAGTTTAAAGGCTAAACTCGATTCTACAGAGTAAATCCTGCTACGCCTTCAAAATTAAACCAAATCTAACTTGCAGAAAATTTTAAAACCAATCAGCAACTCTCTTTCTGAATGAAAACACTCGTTACCTTCAAATTTCAAGATCAAGAACCTTTTTGCAAGAGAATGCACATATAGGCTATATATACCATCTACTTTCTTCTTGTCCTTCAATATTGGAAGAGCACAGTTAGGCAAGTATGGCCGAAGGAGTATGAACTCGGTCCCAACACGAAGCTAATATAATTTTATACAAGAAAATTTGACATCATTAGCACAGAACACGACTTTGTATTTGTCAAAGTTCGAGAATATTCATACAAAAGTTTGGGTACTAAGATCGTCAAAGAAGATAACAAAGATGCAAAACAAGAAATGATTCCACACCTAACAATATGTCACCTGAAAAGAAGAAAAGGAGAAGAGAAAGAGAACAGAGAGACAATAAAGTAATATGAAGAATTCATGAAGGTCTAAAGAACAAGGTTGAACTTATCATGGCGTGAACAAGAACAAACAATCAACACTGCTGTGGAAGATAATATCTAGCATCTTCACTACTTGCTCCGGACAGGGAAACCACATAACATCGTCAAATAACAGAATGAAGCAATGAAATTCAAGAACTCGACGCCCATTGCCTCTTCACACTGAGGGGTTTGCCAACATTCATGAATTGACTACTTTAAGCATATAAAGCAATCAACCAAACAAACAAATCGCAGACGGTTGCTTAATGTTCTCGATTAGTACAGTACTGCAATTATGAGTAGTACACATGAATGTGAATTCAAGTACAATACTGCGACCATGCAAACAAAAATGCATACTGTAATTGCATTCTCCCACCCACCTATTCTATTTAAAGCAAATAAGTAAAGATCAAATTGTACCGATTGTCCTTGTTCTTGAATTAGCACAATACTGTGTGTTCAAAATAGTAACAAAAAAAGGACACAGCTGAGGAAATGAGGTTTTATTAAGAGAAATAAGAATAATGTGAGATCTCACATCGGTTGGAGATGGGGAACGAAGCATTCCTTATAAGTATGTGGAAATCTCTTCTTAGCAGACACGTTTTAAAACCTTGAAGGGAAGCCCAAAAGAGAAAGCTGAGAACGAAACATTCCTTATAAGTATGTGGAAACTTCTCTCTGGTAGACACGTTTTAAAATC
This sequence comes from Cucurbita pepo subsp. pepo, assembly GCF_002806865.2. NCBI lineage: Eukaryota > Viridiplantae > Streptophyta > Magnoliopsida > Cucurbitales > Cucurbitaceae > Cucurbita > Cucurbita pepo. The sequence continues at coordinate 1,939,852 of NC_036639.1, read as the reverse complement.
TTGAGGGAAAGCCCGAAATGGAAAGCGGAGAACGAAGCATTCCTTATAAGTATGTGGAAACCTCTCCCTAGTACACGCATTTTAACACCTTGAGGGAAAGCCCGAAAGGGAAAGCGAAGAACAAAACATTTCTTATAAATATGTAGAAACCTCTCCCTAGTAGATGCGTTTTTAAACCTGGAAGGGAAGCCCGAAAGGGAAAGTGGAGAATGAAGCATTAGTATGTGAAAACCTCTCTCTAGTAAATGCATTTTAAAACCTTGAGAGGAAGCTCGAAAGAAAAAGCACAAAGAGGACAATATCTGCTAGTAGTAGGCTTGGGCGATTACAAAAAAGGATTAAAGAAAACCGTCTTACTTTTCTCGAGGGTAATGACACTAATATGTGATCTAATATACACTCGTTAACCGATATGGATTTTCAGTAATGTGCGCTTTCTGAGGAGAACTAGATAGCATTACCTACAAAACAAAGAAAATGGAAGAAGAAGAAGAAGAATGAAAGGTTGATGACAAACTCTTTCGTTCTACCATGAGACGACCACGTATTTTAAACTTCAGCAGCAGCATCAGATAGCTCCATGCCAACAGTTGATGTAACTTCAGGTTGGGATTTCTCTTCAGGAAGTTTCACAAACTGCTTACTACGTGCAACACGAAGTGCTCTTCCCATGAAAATCTGCACTTCAAACAGACGAAGAACCATAAGAATGCTGATATACACTGATCTTGAGGCTAAAAAATAAGTAGTAACACCTGAAATTACCTTCCCTTGGAACTCAGAAAGAGCTGCTTCAGCATCCCTTTTGGTTTTGAAGGCAACAAAACCATATCCAGAAGACCTTCTTGGATTCTCATGAAAAATAATTTGTGCAGAAACTAAATTACCACTCCCTGACTCAAAGAACTCCCTAAGGTCCTTTGCTCTTGCTTCAAATGATAAATTTGCCACAAACAAATTGAACGTAACTGGTTTTGGCTGCACGGTAGGGGAGGGTTTCTCTTTTTTAAGCTTAGCATAATTGAGCTTTAGAGTACGACCCTCAAATTCCTGCATTTATGTGAACCATTTCATTGAATGAATCCAACAAGAGTTCAAAATGCTTCAACCCGAAGTAATAAAGTGATGAAAATTTTTAGCCAAACGCAATGAATTTCTACTTCGACTGTTCTTCCATGATCGAGCGTAAACATTGTTGTAAGCCTCCATTACGCAACAGAACACAATAAGCTAAACAAAACAAAAATCATAATCAAGATAAACATCAGTCTGCTTACATACGATTCGAGATTCTTGAGTGCTGCAAGAGCTTCTTCATGTGATCTCATCGTTACAAACGCCAATCCCCTGTTTCTGATCTTGTTATACATTGAAAGCTGAGAGAAAGAGGACCGATAATCAATTCGCAATAAACTAAAACCGTCAAACAATAAACTAGAATTGACATACCTCCACGTCCAGAACAGTACCAAATTTCTCGAACAGAGAACGAATATCCTCAGGAGTAGAATTCCAAGGCACGTTCTGAGCAAACAATCTGGTTCGAGAAAATTCCTCAGTATCAGAAGGAGAGCTCGCTACTGCATCGTCTTGGGAGGTTGAAGCGAAATGGAAAATCAACCTCCTAGATTTGTTACCTTTAGTGAAATGGAAGGATTGTGGTCAAAGGAAGTAGAAAGAAGAGAGGAAGAAGAGCGATAAAGAGAGAGATTGATGTCGCCATTGATGGAAGAAGATGGATTTTGCGAACATGAAAAAGGTGCGAGAAAGATCGGATGCTGTTGTTTAGAGCGGAGGAAAGTGGAAGATGAAGAACAAGGAAGGCGAACCAGAGCCATTGCTGGGATATTATTCACCGCGCTCCGTTCAGTTTCTTCCGGTTTGAAAGCAACACAGAGCTACGCCATGGATTTGGATAAGGAAGCTCGGAAAAGGTAAAAAAACGTCGACGTTTTGATATTTAGCCAATATTTAGATACTTTCGTTTAATTTTCCCTCGTAAAATGCAGTGACCACTTAATTGTTTATTTAGGGTAATTTTATCTTTTATCCGTCACTGACATTTTGAATTCTTTAAATTTGTATAATCTATTTTCAAATTAACCCTCCAAATAATCAGGGTTTAAGAACAAATTAAAAAAAAAATGTGCGTATATGTGTGTATATATATATATATATATATATATATATATATATATATATATATATATATATAATCTATAATTGTTCTTATGCATTTGAAATTTAAAAAATAAATAATAAATCGTTGAATTTTCGAGTATATATATATATATATAATTCCTTCATATAAGTTTTCTTATCATCCCACCGTGATTGAAGCATTGCAAAAATCAACCACATTTGATACTTAAATACTCGAATTTGATAACTTGCTAGGCGACCAAATGAAAGAGAAGAGCACCGAGCGAATCTTCTAGAGGGAAGGAAAGCTTAGTGGGTTTTCTTTCTAAGACGGAATAAGTTAACATTTGTTCATGAAACCAAGGTTTCGTTAATGTTTTGGGAAAATGTGTATATATATATATTTATAAATATATATAAAAGTGGGATAAAAAGTGGATGAAGAATACAATCTCGTCTCCAACCCTATTTGGTTATCGGGAGAAATTTCTCTCCACTATCTCCCTAATTTGAGACGGGTGCAAAAGTTGATTTCAAGTATTAGGCTCCTTCACCTCCCCTGTCGGTTTCACAGCTTCGCTCCTGCCCCTCCCCTTAAGGTTAAATTGATTTCAACCCATGGACCTAGCTTAAACAACGTTTCTTTTTCTTCTTGGTAGGTGCATTTTGAAACTGTTTTCGTAATATAATAAATGGAGAATTTTTAATTATTAATTGTTACATTAAAAAAAAAAAAAAAAAAAAAAAAAAAAAAAAAAAANAAAAAAATCACCAAGCTACATAAGCAGCTAACAAGTCCAGTCAGCTTTCGGTTTGTTCCTATCTTATCCGTTATACTTCAAAACTCAAAGACTAAAATGATAAAATGACTAACTACGGAGGTAGACAACAAGTGACTCGAATCTCCCACTCCAACACTACTAAACTAAAAAAAAAATACACGTAGGAAATTTAGACAATAATTAAAATATGCTCAAATTGACATGATTATTCTACGTTCATAGAAGGCTGTAAATACATTATGTTCTCGTTATCAAAGTAATTTTAAATTATTTTTCACAAAACCTCACATGTTTCAAAATATAAATGAAATCATAGGCATTAAGATTAGTTTCAAAATAAGTACAACACAGTTTATCTAAAGCCTAAAGTATGATCAAGAATACAATCAAGAATATAGGCACATTGGCACGAAACTATAGAGTTTTTCCTTCATATCATTTCAAATCAACAACTCAGCTGAATACTTCCTACTAGCAAAGGATATGTTATCGTACTTCTAGCTAGCTGCTATTATGTTAGGTCAGTCATATGCTTTTAAGTACTGTGGCAGCAAAATGTCACAAGGAAATGGGGAAGGGGTGACCTGTTCTTGGGTTGCAACTACTTCTTTCGCATTCTCGAGCTCGGGGAGTTATGTTGTAAAGGTGAAAGAGGTTGTCGTGTCGAGTCGACTTCATTTATGATATTCTTCCCTTCAATTGGACTGCTCATTTTTCGACATGATTTTCGCTTGTTTGACTGCATACAAGAGGTTAAAGATGATATTAATCTCAAGTATGGCATACCCAAAAACTAAAATACTATTTTAGTTTTCTCCCCATTTTGTTTTTTTTTTTTTTTTTTTTTTTNTTTAAAGAATTCCTTTGTTTAGTTATCTACTATTTACATATAAATTATCCTAATTTTAGAATTTGACTCCGAATTTAAAAGTTTTTCTAGAAAAAATAGAAATTTATAATAGAGAAATGACGAGAAAATAAGCAAAATTTTCAAAAAGAAAGTGTATTTATGTAATTAAGCTTATAATATCTAATTACACCTATGTTTTCTTTGTTTTTTCATAGTTTTGTGAAATTTTAGCCTAAGTTTACCATAAAATATCGATGCATATATGATGAGGACTCGAAAGTAGAGTTTAGAAAACAAAGAAAAACTTGAGAAATCAGAGTACTTATTAAATGGTACTAAGAAGTTGATGAGCCTGACCTTGGCGGCAGACCCACTGTTGGCCTGCTTATCACCTGAATGTTGAATTATATCTTCCTGGTGCCGTTTCAGCAGCCTCTTGTTCTCCTCGTCAAGAAGCATATTATCTTCATACAACAACTTCACCTGCATAACTAGCATGAATAAGCTATCATTGGAGCAAAATATGGTTCACAAAGCAAGAATCCAGGAAAAAAATGCCCGAAGCTTACCTCTTCTTCAGCTTTTTGAAGATTTGCTCTCAGATGTTCACAATCCTTCTCCACGGCCTTCAGGTAAGCAGCTAGTGATAGAGCCTTTTGAGTTGAAGGCTTTAAGCTAGGAGGAAATTTCAACAAAGGTTAACAGAGTTAGGAACTTAAACTACTTCTAGAGGAGGTTAACGGGTTAACGGACGTAGCAGATATTGTTTTCTTTGAGCTTTTTTTCTTTTGGGCTTCCCCATAAGGTTTTTAAAATGCGAGAGAGGTTTCCACACCCTTATAAACATTGTTTCTTTCTCCTCCCCAACCGATGTGGGATCTCACAATCCACTCCCTTTCAGGGCCCAGCGTCCTCACTGGCACTAGTTCCCTTTTTCCAATCAATGTGGGACCCTCCCCTCCAATCCACCTCCCTTCGAGGACCAGCGTCCTTGTTGGCACACTACCTCATGTCCACCCTCCTTTGGAGCTTAATATCGTCCGGTGGCTGGCTCTAATGTCATTTGTAACGGTCCAAGCCCACCGCTAGCGGATACTGTTCTCTTTGGGCTTTTCCCTTTTGGGCTTCTTCTCAAGGTTTTTAAAACGCGTCTGCGGGGGAGAAGTTTCCATACTCTTATAAAGAATGTTTTGTTCTCTTCTTCAACCGGTGTGGGATCCCACAATTGCGTTTTTTTTTTTTTTTTTTTTTTGGGGGGGTCCTCTACCCTATTCTCTTTTTATATCATAATAAAAATAAAATTTCGAAAAAAAACAAAAACAGAAACAAAAGCTCACCAATTCCACATTTTCATAAGCTTCTGGCTTGAATCTTGATCACTGCTTGCTTCTAAAAATGCATGAGCAGCTGTAGATCTATCATTACAATTACATGTAGGCAAAACCAACTCGAGTAAGTTATCCTCCAAATCTCTACCATCAGAAGATGAATCAACCTGAAGCGTTGTAAAAAATGCACATGCATCAATTTTAACACAACCAATGGAAGAACGATCTACTATCCTGACTTACGGCTTGCATGCTAGGCTAGGCTACTAGTAAAAATTGGCAACTGACATAATTACGTAATCAACAAAGTAGTTGATGTTCATCGAGCTAACTAAACAGTAATATCTACGCTCAGATAAGACCATTTTTTTAACTCAATTATTAGAGGCATTTTATGATTCCTCGTTCATAGAAATGATCAACATCGACCTTAAAGCATTTAACTCACGAGATCATTACTATATGACAACGACCCTTCAACTAATAAACAAACAATCTAAGAGGGGAGATAGACATTGCAAGGTCCAGAGGTTCAAAAATCTTTTAGCATAGCACACAACCCAAAAATAGAACCCCACCAATTAAACCTGAGAAACCCAACTTTTACTTAATCTGAATTGCCAGTTTGATATGGACGATTATACCGCAGATATCATGTCCTCCATTGTACTGAACTTTCTTTACTATACAAAAAATAAGACTAACAACACGTGAGTGCGTGAGAGGAGATGCTATTACCCTTTTCCTCTCGTATTCATGCTTAAAGAACAGCAGTTCATCTGACAACCGTCTAACCTCTTCCTGCAATTCGTGAAAACGATTCTCAGCCTCCCTTGCACGCTGATCCGCCTCGTTCCCGAACTCCATCAATGCATCTCGGTCGTGATCATATAAAGAGCACTCTCTCTCCCATTTTTCACATTGACCTGTAAGAAAAAGGCACTCCGTAGCCAATTTTCGATTCTCCTCGACAAATTTCTTCAAAGCTTGTGCGTTCATTGTCGCTTCAGCCTATCAACAACGAAGTAAGAACAGATACGTGAGAAAAACGAAAAACTGAAAAAAAAAAAAAATCAAAGAAAACGAAGAACAAAAAATCAACAACACATACGAACCCTACTACGCTCAATCAACAGATCTTTTTCTTTGATTTTGGACTGTAGAACATCGCAATATTGACCAAGCCGCCTCTGAGCATCCTCAGAGACCCGAAGCTTCAACTCCAGCGTCTCCGCTGACACAGGTAGACCTAATGAATGATCTATTGTTTCCTTGATGTAATTGTCGACTTCAGGAGGAAGATCCATCGCTAAATCCTGTAAACCCTAGCGAGATTCAAAAATTCCAAGTCGCAAAAACCCCTAGAAACTACAACGACTCCAGCAAGCGACCAGAGAAGTCGTTGAAATCTCGAATACTTCGAATTCAAACGAAGTTCGCCCAGCTCCTTTCAAAAGCTACTGTAATTCAAAAGAAGAAAAATGTGGCCAACGAGACGTAGCCGTTGTGGCACCACTTTGAATGAGAGCGCAGCGCGTTCATGGGCGGGTCAGAATAAATACTAATTTCTTTTCAAAATATTTGAATTTATAGTGGGCTTGATGACGTGTCGAGCCCATTGGCCCAGAAGCCCAACTTTAAAAAAAAAATCGATTTTGATTTTTAAATTATTATTTTATACAAATATTAGTGGTTGACATAATTTTCTTATAATTATAAAATTAAACAATTTAATTTTAAAAAATTTAAGATAACAACTAACATGATCGAAGTTAGTTAAATAATACGTTATCCAATGTCGACTGCACTTCGAAAGAGCCTCCACCTTCAGAATCAGCAGTGGTACTGTCATGTCGTGGAGGCCGTTATATGGAATGTGTTGTTTGATTGAACAAATTTGTAAATGACGATACACTGTGTTTGATTCCAGTGATTGTCGACTGCGTGCCGAATAAGAAGGGACCATGGTGGCCAATCGGAGGTCGTTGGGATGACAGTTAAACTCGACAGGTCATGAGTGGTACACTCTGTAGTTTGTCGGAGGTAGTCTTGAGCCAGTTTGATAAACTCGACACTGAACCGAACTAGACAGAGCTGCAAGAGAGTGAAGTTTACGATGGAGATGTCGAAGTGGAACTGGAAGAAAATGTCTGATAGAGGAGTTTTTGACAATGGACGTTGCCAGTGGCGGTGCTGTCATCAAATTAAATATACATTTATTATATCTAATTTTTAAAAATACAATATGTACAATTAATTATTCAATTTAATTACCGAGTTAAAAGTTTAATATATTTTTTAATAAATGAAAAAATAAATTAATTTAATTGAATAAAATCTATCTAACAATAATTAATAATTTAGAATTAACAAATCTAATAAAAATAATTAAACATAAATATTAATTAATTATATAAAATTAACATAAATAATCTATTTCAAAATATCTAAGCAAAAGCTTCAACCAAAGTGCGCTGGACTCCGAGACCAAAATCCCTAAGCCGCATGTTATTCATTTTTTTTTTTTTTTTTCCAAATTTTCCTCGGGATAATTGGGTAGTTTTCATATATATATTCTATCGTCGTTGGGATTGCTTGATTTTTTTCTCCCGGAAGGAATGTGATCGGGGATTGCTAGGGTTTCGGCTTCTGTCTTCAACATCTTTTATGTGTACAACGAATCGATATTTGATTTAATGGTGGTACTGGTTATTTTGATTTCGCTCATCGGAACCGGCGATTTGATATGCGAGTGGTGAAGGATATTGCGGGCTTTGAAGGTGCGCTTTTATGTCTTTTTTTTTTTTTTTTTTTNTTTTTTGAAGGTTGTGGAATTTGATGATTTCGATCTTTATATGAACTGGATTTTGTTAGACTATGAGGATAATTGAATCTGATGTTGCTTTTATTGGTTCATGTAATGTTAGTTAGGATAAGCAATCATCAAGAGCGTTTGATCTTGCATTGTGAAAGGAAGTTGAGAGAATCTGTAAATTTGTTTGCAGTTTTCAGTTATCCAAACTCGCGCGTAAGAGCTGTTGGTTAATTCGATTTGATGAGGAAGAAAAGGAAAGGAACCGAGACTGATAATGGAAAACCTTTGGACTTGCCAGAGAATGTGACAGGAACTCGTGATTCGCGATCTTCTAAACTGAAGGCTACTTACTCGCTAGTAGATTACACGAGGTTGAATAAAAGGTGCAAGGAAAATGTGGGTATTGAACCAGTTCCTTCATGTAAGAGTAGGTTTGCAGCCATAGCTACAGCCCCACCTATTGGGAGTTCGTCTCTGATTCCTCCTGTTAGAGGTTTGAAGAGGAAGATTGGGTGCATAGACGTGGCTACGCAAATTGGGCGAAAACGTAACATCGAAAATGATTATGTTTCAGGCGAGACCATTGGGCATGGAAAATTTGGTTCAGTTTGGCTGTGTAAATGTAAGCTTACTGGAGCTGAGTATGCTTGCAAAACTCTGAAAAAAGGAGAAGAGACTGTGCACAAGGAGGTGGAGATAATGCAGCACTTATCTGGCTACCCGAGTGTTGTGACATTGCTGGCAGTGTATGAGGAGTCAGAATGTTTTCACCTGGTTATGGAACTGTGTCGTGGAGGTCGTTTGGTTGATCAGATGGTCAGTGAAGGTCAATATTCGGAGCATCGAGCAGCTAATATACTCAAGGAAGTGATGTTGGTTATAAAGTATTGTCATGATATGGGGGTTGTACATCGAGACATAAAGCCCGAAAATATTCTTCTCACGACGTCTGGGAAGATCAAGCTTGCAGATTTTGGCCTGGCCACTAGGATTTCATGTGGTATGTATCCTTAAATCTGTACTAGAGAGTTCGTGTTTATATGTTCCCTCTTAGGTATTAGTTACCCTAACTTCCTGCAGTCTTCACTCGAAGCTATGAGAAAACTAAATTTTTTGGCATGATGTGGAAAAGGGAGAACCTTCTTGGGTTTATAAGCTGTGGAGGTGTGAAGTTTGGCACTCTTTAACGCCTTCATTTGGGTTCATACGTTGGAACTTTTCTTTTCTTTTTTTTTTTTTTTTTTTTTTTTTTTTTNTTGGTTCCTGCTTTTTGTTGACATCTTGTGTATGAGATGTGCTTGGATTGTCGTTCACAAGGTAATCATTCAATGAGATTATTGTGCAAATATTTGTGACTGTAGTTAGTGATCGTGCTGATGTCTTATTAGAAAATAAGTGAGGAATGTCTCTACAAATAAGTATTCAGAGTTTGTAGACCGAACAAGACAACAAGATGACACGCAGGGGTATGTGACAAGGTTGCGAAGGACGTTGATTTTTTCGGTGAGTTATGGAAAGATGAGTCATATAATTATGTAAGAGGACTAGTTTTGTACCGGTCCAAGCCCACCGGTAGCAGATATTGTCCTCGGACTTTTCCTCAAGGTTTTTAAAACGCGTCTCTTAGGAAGAAGTTTTCACACCCTTATATTATAAAGAATGCTTCGTTCTCCTCCCTAACCTATGTGGGACCTCACAAGTTTTGTGGTGTTTTTTATCTTTCTTTTCCTCTTTGGGACCTTTCATCTAACTACGAGAGCAGATCCCGTAATGTGAATGGCATGACCATTGGAGTTCTTTGATGAGATGAAATATGCACAAGAAAGAAAGAAATCCCAAGACCAACTTAAAGAAGATACTAAAGTAGTTTTTGATCTTACACCAAGCAGCTTAGACAAAACAACCCGACCCCATTAGTCCTCGAGGTCGACAAAGAACAAACCGTAGCTTACGCTGCTGGTCTTTAACTTAAGCAGCAATGGACACATTATCGTATTAGCTACAATAGTGTTAGGCTTAGAGAGAGTGAGAGAGGATGCTTATAGGGGAAGAGGGGGGGTAATTTGGTTCGGTATCACGAATCGGAGAAGGAAGTCTTCATTGTGGATGGTAAACGATATGGTAAACTGCTTCTTCGTAAAAACTACAGAGGTTTTCGAATTTGTAGTTGTTTTCTCTTATGTATTATTCTTCTTATAAGCTTTTACTTGATCTGCTATAGTTTGTGTGAATGTTGATGTTCATTCTACCTTTGCTTTATACTTGGATTAAGTTTCAAACATTTGCTTAGTTAAGTTATTTGATTGCGGACTGCAGGCCAGAGTTTAACTGGTCTGGCCGGAAGCCCAGCTTATGTGGCTCCTGAAGTGTTGTCGGGAAGTTACTCTGAGAAGGTGGATATTTGGAGTGCTGGTGTGCTCCTCCATGCTCTGTTGGTTGCAGCTCTTCCTTTCCAAGGCGATTCGGTAGAATCAGTTTTTGAAGCAATAAAGAACACGAAGCTCGACTTCCACTCCGGGATGTGGGAGTCCATATCTAAACCTGCTCGAGATCTCATCAAGGGAATGTTGACGAGAGATATTTCAGCTAGGATAACGGCAGAAGAAGTTTTAAGTAAGTTCATTTAATCCCTGATGATTAAGCAATAGTAATATGTTATCAATGAACCTTGCAATTTGAAGATCCTATGTTATTGCTTGTTTAGAATATGGATTAATATCAATCCTTATTACATAATATAATCTCATTTGGATGCCAATGATCATATTTCAGGGCATCCCTGGATATTGTTTTACACCGAACGCACGTTCAAGACGCTCCCCGTCAAACTGAAACTGAAGAATCAAGAATCTTGCCAACAGTCTCCCATTGCAGCAGCCAAAATTAAGCCTAACAGAAACAGATTTGACAGTGCAGCTATTGCTGCCTCCCTTAGTGAAGTCTCTAATCTTTCATCATCTGAAAATTCTAATGCCAACAGTGACGATGTCGATGTCGACGTCGACGACTCCTTTCTGGTGGACGCACTTGCAACAGCTATTTCACACGTGACAATTTCCGAGCCAAAGAGAAGCAGGCTGTGTGTTCCTACAGGCCGTATCGAGCAGCACAGCTCCTCTAACATGAAAGCTAACAATCTCTGTAAAGCGTTTTGATCCTGCAAATGTGCCAACGTTGTCGTCGTCGACATTGTTCTCTCCTGTTTTTTTTCCTAAGCTGGGGAACTACTACTACTTACAGGTAACACAACCGGGATGAATTTCTCCAAGTAGCTAAGAGGATGATTTCCAGGCCAACATCAACGAAATCTAACGAGTTTTATTAATATGCAGTCTATGTTAGTCAATGCCTGAGGTGCATTAAATCTGATTAGAAGTGTGTGATTTTGTGCTTTAAGTCTAATAATTGTCTTGACATGAATTGACAAATTTGATGTACATATTTTGTAAATACAGCAGTAATGAGAAGAGAGGGCATTTTGATTTTCTCATGTTGGCCAACTGCATTTTCTAAGCCATTTTTTTGCAGAATAGCTCGCCCGCCTGCCCTATCTTACTTGATAACTAGACGAGTCCGAAAACCATGTGAGATTTTCAAAATAATTAGATTTGGAGATTTGCCTAACATAAAAATAACCAACCGAGGTGAAAATCTCGAGAAAAAAAAAAAAAAAAAAAACCTGAATAGTGAGGTGAAAGGAGATTAAAGTCAACTTAAACACTTGAATTTCTAAACCGTTTTTTGCAGAATAGCTCACCCACTTGTCTTATCTTACTCGATAACTAGACGAGTCAAAAAACTATGTGAGATTTTTAAAATAAATTAGTGGTGAAAATCTCGAGAAAAAAAATGCACTTGAATAGTGAAGTAAAAGTTGACTTTAATCATCGAGATTAAAGTCAAACTTAAATAGTGAGGTGAAAGTTGACTTTAATCATCGAGAATAAAAGAATATACCGACATGTCAATTGTCCTTGACCATGTTCTAGGCGCCACAAAACAAGAAAGGAAGAGGGACATAATAATCAATCCACATTATTAACAAAGCAAAATGTTTATATGTGACATTATTCAATAATTTATTTTAACATGGTCCCATGATTTTCTATTCTTATTTTCATTAAAAACCATTGTCAATGATTTTATATATTAACTTTGTAATGATCATTTGAGACTTACTTGGAAACCGCTACAGAAGGCCCAGTTTGTCTCTCCTAAAAGTCACAAAACAAACCCCATCGGCATAAGTTGATTGATGAAAACTATAGTTGAAATGAACAATACAGATCTTTACAACGTATAAAAGTGTATACTCAAAGAGTTCCCTACAAAAAGAAACACAAAAAGCCTATTTTCACTGCACCATTTTCTTACCCCATGAGTGAGAGTGATAACATTAAAACATCATTCCTGTTTCTTTTCCTTCGTCACTGGCCAGCAACTGGTAGGGAAGCATTCATTTTCTGGATATTTTCGACCACATATACACTATGAAGAAACAGATCAATGCAAATACGACGACCTGGACGACGTGATTTGATCCGTTCTGTATGATTTTTTTGTTCAATCTTCTTACGTTGTTCTTCACTCCCGCTTGAGCTTTGATCAACGTCATTTGCTACAACAAGACAGAAAACAGAAATTCGAATCAGTTGGAGGTATGAGAAGTATATGGGATTGTATGCATTTCGAATTGGTAGAAAATGATATGAGACTGATTTTATTCAGTCAGTTTCTTCTGATTTGATTGAGCTCTATGCATTTTAGGCTGAGGTTATCAAGAAAACTTGTTTTGTTTCTTTCTTTTTGATCCATTTTATGTTTGTTTTGGCAAAAGGTAGGAGGATCCAAAATGAGGCAGCAACATGTATTTCCATTCCCTACCACAACAGGAATCAAATAATTGGAACGATCCTAATTTTCGTATGACGATAACAAATGGGAATCGTTTCTCATTTCTTTTATATATATATATATATAACAAGATACAATTTTTCATTGATGGATGGAAACAAGAAGTTCAGAGAAGCTACCTTCCCCCAAAGGGAGAAAACATTCTTTGATAAATTTAACAAATGAAAGGAACGATAATCATTTACATTCTGGTCCTTGTTACAGAAAATATTTAATAGATGCAATATTCAAATTTTAATTCTCATTCTATTGTTTTTCCTGTTGAATAATTATTATTCCAATTATCTGTAATTTCCATTTTCTTAAGCAAACAGGACCTGAAGTAAGATCGTCAATCAGTAAAAACAAATAATGACAAAAAGAAAAATCAAGTGGAAATATGACAACTAAGAAAAAATTGCATACCAACTGATCTAGAAAATCTTGCTGAGATTTTGCTTCTGTTCCAATTTCTTGAGCAATCTGCACCAGAACAATTACACCAAGTACCAAAAATAAAAGATCAAAAATTGGATTAGGAATTAAGTAAATGTACACGATCTCAATAAGGTAAAACTATGACAAAACTGTGAAGAGTCGCAAAATGAAGATCCTAGGAGCTTTGCACTTTGAACAGAAAAAATGCTGCTCAGATCATAGTATAAAGTTACTTTCTCAGATTAACGTGTCTGATTTAAGTAGCTGATAACCGGATATTGACTTTGGGACCAGAAGAAAAAGAAAAAAAAACACAATCTGTTCTTTTTTCCTAGATAAGAAACAAGAAGAGCTTTTGTAGACAATATGAAAGAAAAACGTTGTCAACAATAGGACGCTTAGCTCAACGTTCAGAAACAAATCTTTCTAAAAAAAATAAATAAATAAAATAAAAAAGAAAACGACAAGGTCAAGAAAAGATGCCCCTCGTTTTCCAGATTTTGGTGGCATACAACACGGCAGTTAGAGGCCAATAACATCAGTAACCCCCTCTATTCATTTTGATCAGCTGTGCCATTGTTCAAATTTACTCACACCAACTAGATATCTTTCTATAGGCAAATAGTTAGTTCTAAGGAATTCTATCAGCTTAATTTGTATATTCTTGTTCATTATACAGGACCATATTTAAGGCAATGGCCAGACAATTTTGGAGACTTTAGAAAGGGTAAAACAAGAACACAGTGACCAATGATTGAACTTATGACTTTAAAAATGTCGACTTATAACTTCTGATTGCTAGCGAACCTCTAAGGAAGGTTTCCATCAAGTGCTCCAAGGAAAGAGGATCCCCAATAGGTTTCTGCTCCATCGCCTATAATTCACATTGATATGCTTGTCATATTATTCTTACACACTTCTTTCATTGGCTATGATACGTTTAGAACGATGACGAGCCAATAGACTAGAACTGCCATAACGAAGACTCTGTAAATGTATGGCTTCTGCTTGTTCCAGCTGTAGGTCTTATAGATTTCGGTTTTCTTAAATAATAAAAGGTCACATATCTTACATAAGAAAGGAGGGAAAATCACGAAACTATACAGAAAGAAAACCATGCCTGTGACCGCCATTATAATGAAATACAAATATGAGCACAAAGCATACAGCTATACCATGTGAAATGTATCAATCCATGACGTACATCTCATGAGCGCAATTGAGAAAGGAACGACGTGTAATTCCTATAGTATCATTGCAAATAGATTGACCTCTAACAAAACTAGATTCAAATATTTTATAAAAGTTGAAAGAAATCTGAAGATTTCTGTCAAAAACTTGTTTTTAGATGTCGAATTCTATATAAAAGTTTAGCTGCGGTTTCCAGTTTGCAAATCAATAAATCTAAGTGCAAAGCTGTACGATGGTTTAATGGAAAACCATATACTTACATTTCTCAGCCTCTTAACCTGGCCATGGAGACCAACGATCTGGTCGTCCAAGTCCCCTTGCATCGGATCGATCTGTAGTTGAATTTCATCGGAAGCAGCCGACGGTCTCGTGCTAAGCCCCTCCCTGAATACCTCAAAACAAAGGACGATTGCACTTGAGCGACATGAATTGAGTAATTATGATTCTTAACATCCGTAAATATCGAAATGATTTGAGTAATTCTCCGAGACACATGATACAAAGTCGTAATTCTTACAAAACATTTAATTCCTGAAAATAAATTAGGAATTTAGCATGTAGAAGAAAAAGAACAATACCTGGAACGATAAGGAGCGGCATCGCCGTTGTAGAAGGAACTACCGCCACGATACGAATTAGACGCCATTGAAGACAGAATGAAAACCTAATCCAAAAGGAAAGAATTGGATCGGAAAGAGACGAATAGCGAGAATCAATTTCAGTATCTTCAATCTGAGTCGGAAGGTGAGAGCGCGAAGCAAATTGGGATTTTTCCGACTCCCGTTAACGCGTTGGCGTTTATTGATTTGTTTTTTGAAAAATACAACACGTATTTGGTTGTAAGGGGCGAGTGAATGTTGGTTCGGTTGGGTTTTTTTAAGAACCGAACCTCTTGAATAAACCCGCATTTTTCGACCGGATCAGTTCGCCCGGTTCTTGAATAAAATGTATTTTTTTTCTTTAAAAAATTAATGGGTCAGACGGAGATTAGAGATGTCTACAAGACATGGCTCCCCTCAGGAGACAAAGCTGGGGTGAAGATCCGTTTACATGGAGATTCAAGTTGGTACATATTGTAAAAGTTCAAGTTCACTGCTAGTAGATATTGTCCGTTTTGCCCTGTTAGGGGAGAGGTTTTCACACCTTTTATAAGGAATGTTTTGTTCTCTTCTACAACCGATGTGAGATCTTACAATCCACCCCTCTTGGGGGCTAGTGTTCTCATTGACACACTAGTCGGTGTCCGACTTTGATACAATTTCTAATTGTCTAAGCCCACATCTAACCGATATTGTCCCATTTGACTCGTTGCGTATTACTATCAGCCTCATGATTTTAATGACGAGTGCACCAGTAAGTCGGTGTACATGGGTTCTCCCCTATTTTCGAGTAGCTAAATTTAAGTAGGTCCAAATACAAAAACCGAGCCACACGAGACCGTTAACCTAGGTCACAAGATAAATAGCCCAATTTTGTTCATATCACAAAGAGAATAAAATAATAGGAAGATTAATAAGAATAAAATTCATTGATCCTATCCAACAGTAAGTGTGATAAAAGAACTTGGCCAATTATTTCAAGAAGCAACGGTGACAACTCGTCTTCTGGCGATGCGAAGCGGGTTGAGCCAGCGCAACTCCAATCAGGAATGCGTCCATTTATGCGCACAGCTCTTTCTATGTCACGCTTGATTTCTGCCCACTCATTCCATCTCAAATCGAACTCGATACCGATAATTTCCCATTCTTCTCGCTCTCTTCGAATCCCTCTCTTCAAGCTTCCACAGGTTAGTTCTTCGTACTGTTTTCTGTGTTTTGCCGCCTTTTTTTCTAATCGGTTGTGTAGTAAATTTTGTTGTTAGGGTGTTTATCGGCCGAATTCGAGCTCTGAGTTTCGTTGGTTTTGCTCGAAGTCTCGGATTGCTGCTGCAACCATGCAGAATCGGGAGTCGATTTCGTATCTGACGCAGAAGGAAGCCGCTGAGGTCGATGAA
Source organism: Cucurbita pepo subsp. pepo (assembly GCF_002806865.2). NCBI lineage: Eukaryota > Viridiplantae > Streptophyta > Magnoliopsida > Cucurbitales > Cucurbitaceae > Cucurbita > Cucurbita pepo. The sequence goes on along the minus strand of NC_036639.1, from coordinate 1,923,420 downwards.
ATTCTCATGGGTCCTCTCGGGTTCAGCGTCGATCAGTTGATGGTTAGTTTTGTAATTGCTTGATTCATTGCTAGAAGTTCTTTTGTGAGTTTCAATTTGTGAGTTCAAAATTAGTCTCATTCATCACTTTACAGTACTGAAAATTAAACTGTCGGTGTGTTTTTTTCTTCCCTTTTTTGTTTGTGTGTGTCCAGGAGCTGGCTGGATTGAGCGTAGCCACTTCAATAGCAGAGGTAAGCTTCCTCTTGGCGTTTATTTTCTGTTAAGATCGTTCACACTCGATGGTTAGTGAAAGTAGATTGTATTCTGGCTACTGTTTCGTTCTTGTTTATGAATGATTGTTATGAATCCTTATTTGGCTTATCTTGTTTGGTTAGTGAAAGTAGATATATGTAAGTTAACGTACAATGTTCATTGTTTGGCTAATCTTCTTTTGATTTGCAATTTTCATTGCTCTATATTTGAACCATTAATGAGCATCTTTCTTACGAGTTATAAGGTGGTTTGGGCCAATCTTTGTGTGAGATCCCACATCGGTTGGGGAGGAGAATGAAACATTTTTATAAGAGTGTGGAAACCTCACCCTAGCATACACGTTTTAGAAACCTTGAGGGGAAACTCGAAAGGGAAAGCCCAAAGAGGACAATATCTGCTAGCGGTAGGCTTGGGCCGTTACAAATGGTATATGAGCCAGACATGAGGGATGTGTCGGCGAGGAGGCTGAACCCCGTAGGGAGTGGACACGAGACGGTGTGCCAGCAAGGACGATGGCCCTGAAGAGGGTGGATTGGGGGTCTCACATCGATTGGAGAAGGGAACGAGTGCAAGAGAGGATGTTGGGCCCCAAAGGGGGTGGATTGTGAGATCTCACGTCGGTTGGGGAGGAGAACGAAACATTCTTTATAAGGGTGTGAAACCCTCTCCCTAGCAGACGCATTTTAAAAACCTTGAGAGGAAGCCCGAAAGGGAAAGTCCAAAGAGGACAATATTTGCTAGCAGTGGGCTTGGACCGTTACACTGTGTCTAGCTCAACCAAGTAGGATGAGGAGGTTAAATAGAATTTAAAAAGACATAGTTTTGTTTAGCAAATAGCTGAGAACTTCTGTTTTCCTCCCAAAAAATCAACAGGTTTACAAAGTCGATGAGTATAAGCGCGTTCTTGTTATCTGTGGCCCTGGAAACAATGGTGGAGATGGTCTCGTGGCTGCTCGTCATCTGTTTCACTTCGGATACAATCCATCAATTTGTTATCCAAAGAGGACTCCTAAGCCTCTTTATGCCGGTTTGGTTACTCAGGTTGTGTTTCTCAACCATAATTGTAATCTTTTCCTTGTTCATCACTAGTTTGGCTGAAGTTCTTATCTAATTTCACGGTTTTGTAGCTGGAATCACTGTCAGTTCCTTTCGTGTCTGTAGAGGACTTGCCTTCGGATTTGTCGAAGGATTTTGACATTATAATCGATGCAATCTTTGGGTTCTCCTTCCACGGTAATATCTTCCTGCTATACGCGCTCAATATATTATTTCAAAGAATTAAACTTTCGACCTTACCATCAATTAGTCATTTCTTCTTTAAGATGATCCTAAATTTGTTTCTAATTTGTGGGTTTTTGGGTCGGTTTGTGCATACCTCGACTACTTTCAGGTGCTCCAAGGCCACCATTCAATGATTTGATCCAAAGGCTTGTCTCTTTAAATGAGTACAAGGAAGCAAAGCAAAGATTTCCTGTTGTTGTTTCTGTAGATATTCCATCCGGATGGCATGTCGAAGAAGGGGATATTAGTGATAGCAGCTTTAAACCCGATATGTTGGTATGCTACCGTTCGAATTTTCTACGACCACCGTAGAGGTTTTTTTAATATTTAATTACACAAATTTGTTTAAAAACCGATTAGATCATTAAACACTTATTTATGCTAGGTTTCTCTGACTGCCCCGAAGCTATGTGCAAAGAGATTCCATGGTCCACATCATTTTTTAGGTGGCAGATTTGTGCCACCGTCTATCGTGAGCAAATTTAACCTTCATCTTCCTCCTTATCCCGGCACGGCAATGTGTGTTCGAATAGGAAAGCCTCCACATGTTGATATAGCTGCACTTAGAGAAAACTATATTTCTCCTGAATTTGTTGAAGATAATGTAGAAGCTGATCCTATTCATCAGGTGAATACTATATTCTTATCGGTGTTTACTTATATTGAAATATATCCTCTATAATAAAGTTACTACATTTATGTGAGATCCCACATTAGTTGGAGAGAGGAACGAAGCATTCCTTACAAGGGTGTGGAAACCTCTCTCTAGTAAACGCGTTTTAAAACCGTGAGGCTGACGGCGATACATAACCGGCCAAGGCAGTCAATATCTGCTAACGGTGGGCTTGGACTGTTAGAACTTCCTTATTTGAAAAAGAGTCCTTTGTTAACTTTATTGTTTCTAGTAGTGAACCAGTAGTTTTCTTGCAGTTCCGCAAATGGTTCGATGAAGCAATTGCTGCTAATTTACGGGAACCTAATGCTATGTCGTTGTCTACTGCTACGAGCGATGGAAAACCGTGAGCTTTGATTCTCTTCTTTTGGCATTCACTTAATTGAAGATCATTTTCTCCCTCGCTCAATTTGATAACCCTTTAATTTCTGGTTCACTTTGCTGCTTCAGATCATCTCGTATGGTTTTGCTAAAAGGATTTGATGAAGATGGTTTTGTCTGGTCAGTGTGCTACACTATTATCATGTTGCAGCAAACAATTTTTTCCCGTGCGCCATAAAATAACTCCGCTCATATTGTTCGTTGTTATCTGCAGGTACACAAATTATGGAAGTCAGAAAGCACACGATTTAGCTGAAAATCCACGTGCTTCGCTTCTTTTCTTCTGGGACGGTCTTAATAGGCAGGTGAAATAACAGCTTGCAGTTTTAGTTTGAGTTGAAAATGTCAGTAGGGAGGCCATTTTTTCTGCCCATAAATTCCTCGAGTAACTCGCCCTTCTGTTTCAGTTCCTTTTGGATTCTAATCCATGGGTTCAACATATAAAAAATTAAGCGGTGAGCTTAGGCTGTTACAAATGGTATTATAGAGCCAGTCACCAAGCGGTATGCTAGTGAGGACGTTGGCTCCCAAAAGGGGGGTGGATTGTGAGATCCCACGTTAATTGGAGAGGGGAACGAAACATTCCTTGTAAGGGCGTGAAAACCTCTCCTTAGCAGACGCGTTTTAAAACGTAGAGGGGAAGCCCGAAAGAGAAAGCCCAAAGAGGACAATATCCGCTAGCAATGGGCTTGAGCTGTTACATGTTCTTACACTCGGTCATTAGCTTTTGGCATTTCCTCCACTTCATAATGCTCATCCTCAATGCTTTCAAGCCAATGCAAATGAATGTGCTTACTATATTAGCTATTGTTTGATTGTTACCTTCTAGGTAAGAGTGGAAGGAACAGTGCAGAAAGTTTCCGAAGAGGAATCGGAGCAGTACTTCCACAGTCGTCCTCGTGGAAGTCAGCTCGGTGCAATCGTTAGCCCACAGGTCTGTATCAGTGCCATTCAATATATTGTAGATAATCAAAATGCTGAGATATTGATAGATTCATGATGTCGCTTTCTCATTCAGAGTTCTGTGGTTCCTGGAAGACATTTTCTCATTGATAAGTTCAAAGAACTAGAGGATAGATACTCGAATGGGTATGTGAATCAATATAAGCTCATATCTGATTCAAAATACAAATGATCTTTGATAATTCATTAAGGAAGATGTTCTTCTGTTTGCAGAAGTTTGATTCCAAAACCAAAATACTGGGGCGGATACAGGCTTAAACCAGAAGCTTTTGAGTTTTGGCAGGGGCAGCCATCTCGGCTGCATGACAGGTTATTTTCACCTCTCTAAGAACAGGTGGCTTTATGTCATTGGCCAAGTAGTTGAGTTGCGGCCTTGCAAGCCTTTCTGATACTTAACGTTCGAGCGTTTGAGCGTTTGAGCCCTTCTCAATCTAACTATAACTCAACGGTTAAAATATATGAACGTTTGAGCTTTAAAAAATAACAAACAAAAGGAAATGCACTTTCTTCTCACTCGATTTTTATGCTTGTTTTCTCGACAGGTTGCGGTATTCCCCTTGCGAGATAGAGGGAAAAAAGGTTTGGAAGGTAGAACGGTTGGCTCCGTGATTGCCTCCTCCATTACGTTAGGCTTGGAATTTCATCGTTCATGTACTTTTTCTTTACTTTTCATGCTTGTTTCCCCTCCCCCTCCCCTTTTGTGTTAACGTGGCTAATAAATGATAATTGAATGATTTACTGAGTAATTACAATATTTACGGTTGCCATTAAATTACGTGACAAGTGGTTCTACTACCGACCTCCATAGTGGTATGCTACTATCTACTTTGAACATTAACTCTTATACTTTTGCTTTTAGTACGATTTTTAGGTCTCGTACTGATGGAGATATATTCTTTATAAACGGTAACCCATAATCATCCCTTTAATTAGCGTTTCTCTCGAGTTTCTTAAGTATGACACCATGGCTTCTGGCCTGATGCAAAGCACTGCTTCTGAATTACTTTTTTTTTCTTTTTTTTTTTAATAAAAAAAATATTACTCATATAAACGCCATAGTAATAGATGTATTAAATACAAAATATCATTATAGAAATTAATTTTAATAATTAAAAATAGTATGACTAAATTCTATTTTTTCAGAAATTAAAGAGTTAAAATTTGTAATCTAATAAAGAAAATATTTAAAAATTATTAGAAATAAACAAAATTTTATAATAAATATCTCAATTGTGAGTCCTCTAGTTTAAGTCTAAAAAATAATTAATTTTATTCGTTTTAAAAATATTTTTAAAATCATACACTTTTTTATTTGAATAGATGGATATTTGAATAAGTAATCAATTTTAATTATTCACCAACTCGAGACAACTTAAGCATAGTTTTAGTTAAGACGTAATAACAATCAAGTCACGAAATGTTCAAATTTCTCTAATCTATATTGAACCCAGAAAAAAATTAAGCAACCCGAGCATAGTCCAGCTGCTAAATATATCGATAATCTCCTTTTCAAAACGACATGCTCGGAAAAAAGTAGCTGGCGAGTAAGTTGATGATGTCCCAACATTGGGTACCCTACAAAACAGTTGAAATAACTTTAAATGTTGCTCCCCCTATCTCTATCCCTAAACTTGACTTCATATTCTTTGCATTATCACCCAAAAAGTTGCTTTTTAAGCTTTCTTTTGACTAACTTGAATTTGACACTCTTGGAAATTATGATATAAAAAACTTTGTGTTAAAATGGGATTTGGACCAATCTTATTTAATATTTTACAAGTGGGAGATTGTTGGGTCAATCTCACCACAAAGTGGTTGGGAGCTTTTGCAATAGAGATTGATTTGAATCAATTATATGTATAGTTGAATGATTTCAACACCACTTACTTTGTCCATCAATATCCTTATTCCAACCAAACCCGACTCGGATAGGTTAATTTAAACCTAAGGTCATCGGGATGACTTACAACAACTTAAGCCCGCTAGTAGATATTGTCCGTTTTGACCCGTTACAGATCATCGTCAATCTCACCAATGTGAGGTCTCACAATACACTTCCTTTAAGGGCTCATCATCTTCGTTAGCACACCGCCTAGTGTCTAGCTCTAATACCAATTATAACAACTCAAGTCCACTGCTAGCAGATACTATTCGTTTTGGTTCATTATGTATCGTCGTCAAACTCACGGTTTCAAAAAGCATATGTTAAGGAGAAGTTCCTACATTTTTATAAGGAATGTTTCATTGCTCTCTCCAACCGACGTGGGATCTTACACGACTTTTCTTCATATTCGAGATGAATACACAAGAAGTTTGTAAAATTTCAAAAGGGTTATGAGATTATGGGGCTTAGAACTCTAAATTATAAAATAATTAATATTTTAAAAAATAATAATATTTTATTTAAATGAGTAAAATAAGTAATATTTTAAGAAATAATAATATTTAATTTAAATGAGTAAAATAAGTAATAATATTTAATTTAAATGAGTAAAATAAGTAATATTTTAAGAATTAATAATATTTAAAAAAGGTATGGATAATTAAATGAAGTATGGTAAAAGGGATGGGAAAGGCAGCAGAGTTAAGTGGTTGATGTGAGTGCTTAGTTCAGGCATGAATTTAGTTTGAGGGAGTTTATTATATTATAGTGGAAGACAGCTCACACACCCTTCTGCCTACACTCACCTTTTCCTCCCCCCACTACTACTTCCCATTTCTCTCACATGCTTATTTCTCCTTTTGTCTTTTCCTTTTTTTTTTTTTTTTTTTTTTTTTTTTCNTTTTTTTTTGTCTCGTTATCTCGATAATTTTGTATCAATCTAAGCCCACCACCGTTAGAAGATATTGTCCGCTTTAACTATGTGATAACTCACATTCATTGCAGGAGGAGAACGAAACACCCTCTATATGGATGTGAAAACCTTTCTCTAGTAGATGCATTTTAAAGCTTCAAGGGAAAGTCTAAAAAGGACCATATCTACTAAGGGTGAGTTTGAGCTGTTACAAACTTGTTACGTATCGCTGTCAAGAAAATGTTTCGTGTTGGTACACCGCTCGGTGCCTGGCTTTGATGTCATTTGTAACAACTTGAGCATACTACTAACATATATTGTCGACCTTGACCCGTTCGTCAGCCTCAGATTTAGAAAAAGAGTCAAATATTTGACCAAAAAGGTTGGGTTAAAAAAACTTGAAGATGCTTTAAAGGCACTTTACAAAGCATCCCATCAGAAATATTCTAGCACTTGATAACTGGGGAAGAGAATGGTCTGCCTAAGGGAAATCAAATGGAAATCCAGCAAGAACACAAAGGCTGCAGTAGAGTATATATCATCATTCTTCTGTCGATATCATTTCTCCTTCTACCAAATAAATTCAATGTATTTGGTTATGATCACAATAATTGCGTTTCTTTTTACTACTCTACTCTTTCTCATCCAATAGCTATTCACCCCTACAAAAATTCAATCCAATGGAAAACTATTCCATAGGGAACGGTGATTGTTCTAACCTCCTCGAATAATTTCTCGAAAAGGCACTCTGTTTAGGTAACAGCCTAAGTTCACCGCTAGTAGATATTGTCCTCTTTGTCCTTTCGGGCTTCCCCTCAAAGTTTTTAAAACGGGTCTACTGGAGGGAGGTTTTCACACCCTTGTAAAAATGTTTCGTTCTTGTTCTCCTCTCCGAATGATGTGGGATCTCACAATTCACTCCCCTTCAGAGTCCAGCGTCCTCACTGGCACTCGTTCACTTCTCCAATTGACATGGGACCCCTCAATCCACTCCCCGGACCCAATTTCCTCGCCCAGTGTATGGTTCTGATACCATTTATAACAGTTCAAACCCACCGCTAGTAGTTATTGTCCTCTTTTGACTTCTCTCTAAATAATACATGGAATACGAAAGAGGGAGAAGGGTGAGATTGTTGGGAGAAAGGAAAACTTGCCACTACACAACATAAGGTTAAACAAGAAAGCAAAGTCCTCTCTCCCCATACTGATTCAATGGCATATAGTCATATCCCACTTAAGATCTTTTACCTCCTGCCAGGAATCGTTCCCTCTTCTCATTATGAGAGAGAAAGAAGAGAGAGAGCCCATCATTAATGAATGGCTGCTTTATAACGCAAACTCAGGAGGCTCATCAAATAATTGATCTACAGTGACCCCTAGTTAAAAATGGCCAATACAAAGTCTATTCAGCAAACAAAACTAGCAAATTTCAGCACAACCTTATTTTACCTTATCTAGGATGCTCAGATAGCTCTATATTTGCCTATATATCCTCTTTTGAGCGCATTTTTGTTGGTCCTGTGTGTTGTATGCAACTGCAAGATGGCATAAAACCACATAGGACCGACCGATGCCCTCCCGGGTTCCTAAGAATTCAACTACTTCAATCTAAGGAAGGAGAGGAGTGGGACGGGGAGCGTCAACGAAAACTGGTTCGTTTTACTATCACAAAGAAATGGAGAGGAAAAAGGAGGGGAAAAAAAATCTGAGACAGTACCATTATTCTATGGAAATTCTGTCCATGCATAATTTTGGCATTTATTACCCATCCATCTCACATCTTCTGATAAATAACAATAGTAAACTCAATAACCAGGGGCCTACACTACTAATACACCTGTTTAGAAATAAACAACATTTAGCTAAAGAGGCCGGGTCTTTCAATCCTCACATCTTCTTACCATTTGAATCAAAATAAATGGACTAATGTTTCTTGTAAAGCTGAAGTACGAGTACCTGTGTCATCCCCTTGCTAGCTATCCGCTGCCGGGAGGTTGGAGGGATATTCATAGATCTTGCAGCTGACTGATCCTCCAAACCTTGCAATGCTTTTCTATCTTGATTCAATTGATAAAATGACCAATAATTGCTATCTAAGCTTTTAATGCAGCTCTCTACGACCCATGCCTCCTCCAGCAGCTCTAGTTTGCAGTTACTGAATATAGAAATGAAGAATTAAACGTGAACAATTAGAAACAAACTTATAAGAAAACTTGTTTAGCCGGACGAACTGTAAAGAGATTGATCCTCAGCAACTAAACCACTCTTCAAAGTGTCAGGAAGCTCCATATCTCAGATGAGATGCTTTCGTTCTTAAGTTCTGGCTCCCGGAACCATCATAACCATCCCCATGTAAAAACTGGCATCCAACTTTCTTAAGTGGGTATACGTGAATTCTTTTTTAGGTATTGAAGAATAACCCCTTGACAAGCAGTAAGAAACTTACCGCACAAAATTGTAACCTTGCTCAGTGACAGTTGAAACTTTTAGTAGTTCAATATCCTATAGGATGTCAACGAACTTAGGAGCATCGTCCCTCGGCCCCTCGAGAGATCTATACATATATAACACCTGAACATGGTTCTCCATATCCTCCACCTGAATATGGTTATCCACTTCCTCATCGTTTTCATTCCTCATCACCTCAACCACTAAGTGAGGCATGGCCCTGGCAACCTCTTGGCAGCCTTGGCGAGACAATTTACAAGCCGACATCCAGAGGAATCTCATATTGTAGTAATGATGTAAACCAGATTGCAACCCTCCATTGCCAAATGGACTATCTCTAATCTCAAGTTTTTGCAATCTAAGACAACCTTCAAGCACAAATTTCAATCCCAAATCACTATCTCCAGCAAAAGCAACTGATAGGGTGCGTACCAGTTTTCCATACTTCCCGATGTAGCTGAAAGCACGATCAGTCAACAATCCAGAGATAGCAAGCCTGGTGAGCTTCTTACAATTGATAACAATGGCACCAAACCCTTCATCCATGGGTTCTCCAGTTTTATGGTCTGGCTGGTGTCGCCCCATAATGCATAGCCTAAACACCACAAGATCTTGGCAGTTCTTTGACATAGCAATCACAGCTGCATTTGTCATTCTCTGGCAAAAGTAGAGGATATATTGCAATTTCCTGCAACCCTCAGATATTGCTTGGAAGCCGACTTCAGAAATTGGGCCTTCACCGTCTTCTCGAGGATCAACAGGAAAAACCCTAAGTTCTTGCAGATCCTTACAAGTTGAAGCAACAGCTTGAAGTCCTTCATCACATATTGAATCAAGAGCCTGCAATATACAGATTAAGAAGATTATAGACTTCGAAAGGCAAATTCCTTCCCATAAGCTACCTGTACTCAAGATTACATACCCAGAAAGTCTGGAGCTTATGACAGTGGCTTATAACTGGTTTGAGTTGTTCAGCAGATATATTTGCATAGCTCAAGTTCAGAGTAGTGAGATTAGCGCAAGCTGGATAGATACATGGTAGATAATCAGGTAAAATGTCCTTGAATCCAGAGAGACAGACTAGGGACTTGCAAGCAGCAAAAGCAGCGGCATAGTCGGGCTCTGGCTCCCCATGGATCATGGCCTCTGGGTTACAGAACGAACCAGTTCCAAGATGTGTTAGTTGTGGAGCCCGAACTATCAGGTGGTATAGCTGTGCAATGGAAACATAACGGTTCACTCCAAGTTTCTTCAACAACGGGGATCTACTCACCAACGTTTCTAATGCCTCAAAATTGATGGGGCATTCAACGCAATCAAAAACTAGAGACTCAAGACAGGTTTCATTCTCTGGGAAACAAGATATCCAATCTACTTCATCATCTGCTATGTCAGATTCAATCAGATCAAGCACTCGAAGCTGCCTGAAAGATAAATCAAGCAGCCTAAGTTGAATAAAACAAGCCATTAATTCAAGAACTTGAACAAAAGCTCCACGTTAGTTGCCCCTCTCAAGATCTTATCGAAATTCAGTATCCTTCAAGAACATCAACAGGCCTTGCTTAGGTTAAATAAATGCCACATTACTCAAAGAAATGATCCCAAAAAGAAACAAAACGTAAATTAAGTAATGCAAACTCAAGGGATATAATTCCAAGCTCATAATATTGATAGCAACAAAGAGAAGAAGATGAAATCTGCTTGCGTACCTACACCTAGAAGCAACCACAGCAATCCCGCTGGTGCCGAACCCTTCGCAGCAAAAAAGCACAAGCTCCTTGAAACCAGGGAAAGACTCGGCAAGTAGCGCCAGATCATCGTCAGTGACTGACATACGCTTCAAGTAGATTCTCTCAAGCCAAGGATAGGATTTAGCCATGGCCGCAACCCAAGGAGTAAAGTGAGCTCCCCAATTAGGCGGCATCAAGTTGAAATCCGAGAACCTCGGCCTTCCCTTGATCGTCACTGACCGAACTCGTTTAAACCGCGACGTAACTCGGCGAGGAGAAACCGCATAGCAATTTCCGATGAACAGCTCAGATCGAGTAAGGGCTTCAACCCCACACCATGACTTACAAACAAGCGAAGCCGCGTTCCGGTCATGGCGAGAAGTGAGAAAGTGAAGCACGTTCTCAAGAACATTGTGAAGAGTATTCTCAACAGAACCAGAAGCAGCTATATCGCCATAACAGCCAGTACAATTACGAGTTTTACTAGCAGATTCAGCAACAGCGCCGCCGCCGCCGCCGCCGCCGCCTAGATCCAAAGGTAAAGATCGATCGTCATCCTCCGACATTTCTTCAGCTTGTTCCACTCTCATGAGCAACAAATCACACTCCAACACCTTCCAAAATCCTCATAAACAAACCCCTCTCAATCAGATTTCAGCCAAAAAGAAAAATCAACACTGAATCAGATCAAAGAAGGGCTCAAAAGTGAATAAAAACACATGAAGATAGAGAAAATGAAGATCCAGAGAGAGAGAATCCATACCTGTTATTTGAGAGGACTGTGAAATGATATGGAAGTTTGGAGGGATTCGTTTAACTGATCACAAGGACAATGGAGTGTAAACAGTCGGCTCTCCTGTCTGTATCCATAGACATTGGGATTCTTCTTGCCTCTCTCTATAATTTTTTTTTTTTAATTATATTTATTTTAATCTCTCTCTCTCTCTCCTTTCAAATGGCTCCCTACACACCTGCTCTATTATTTAGGGGCTTCCCCTCTAAATCTTGTCCTTTCATTTCACTTCATTATTATTTTAAAAATAATAATAATAATAAATTTCTCAATATTAATTGCCCCTAAAACAACTACCCTTCCCTTCGTGGGTCCTTACATAACGTGTGGAAATCTCTCCCTAATTGAAGCGTTTTAAAATCTTAAACAAAACATCAAAAAAAAAAATTTTAAGAAGACAATATTTACTTGCAATGAGCTTGGACTGTTATAAATGATATCAGAACTATCGGCTCTCAAGGGGTGGATTGTGAGGTCCACATCATTTGGAAATGGAAACAAAGCATTTCTTATAAGGGCGTGGAAATCTCTCCTTAGTAAATATATTTTAAAACTTTGAAAAAAAGCTCGATAGAATAATATTTGTACCGTTACAATTACAATTATATAAATTTAAGTTAAAAATAATACTTTAGAAAATATATTACCTTATAATATATAAAAATATATGATTATTTTTTAATGTGACATGTGATATAATTAATCCTATATGCAAATGTTAAACATGTCAAATCAACTTTATGTTATATGATTAAGGGCGTTGATGAATCTCAATTAAAATTTAATTAGTAGGATTTTAAATTTCATTGATGTCTCCATTTCGTAGACGTCCTATTTTATTTCTCAAACCCCGTAAATTTTGGAGATTGGAATTAGGATATACTCTCTTATTCGACCCCATTTATTTTACATGTGAAAAATATTCTCCACTCCCTCCCCCACTTAGGGCTAATTCTCGCAAGTCTCGGACTTTACGGGTAAAATAGACATCTCTAATTCTACCTCTAAAAAACGAAAAAAAAAGTTATTTATGCTAAATTATATCGAAATTTTAAATTTTAAATTATTAACAGCTAAATATAGTTCAATTAATTAAAATATTTACTGGCGTTATTAATAATTTTAAAAATGTGAATGGAAACTTTGGTAAAATAATAGGAATATTCACAGCTTAGACGTGCAATGTAAAGCTTTATATGGTAATGGGCAAGGATTAAACTATCACGTGGTGGTCACGTGCTAGTTGGAGGAAAATATGAAGCTCAATCTTCCAGATTTTGTATGATCATTAATATTAAATTATTCTGTCTATATTAAATAAATTGTCATTTTTTTTCAAAGAAAAATAAAATAATATAAATTATTATATCATATTTAACAGTTTATTATATGTTACCCACTTTAGTATAAAGTTTATAATTATCAAATTTAATCATCTTAAATTCTCGTATCCCATTTGATTGTATTCAAATTTTCTTAATTATCGCATTATTAATGGATAATATTTAGAGTATTTTTTCACTTTAAAATTATTTATTTTGAGTTAAATCAAGTAAAATATCTAAACTCAACCTTCTATTTTTCGGGTTGGGTTGCAGGTTCAAATTATTTTTCAGATTGGGTTGCGGGTTCAAATTTTTTTTATCACATTGAATTGTTTATATGTTATTGCAAACTCACAACAAATATTGGACAACGACTGTTATATTATGAACAACTGTGACTCGAAAAGAAGGCTTGCGGTTCTAGGAAAGGGGAACGACAATGTGTGTATAGATACTCAATTCAAGTTGGATCAATTGACCTTAAGCATACTAAACTCGGGCTCGATCCGACCCACAAAGTTCCTAAAAAACTAAACCCGACCCAATTTTGTAACCTATCTAACCTAACCTAATCCTTGGAATTCGAGTTAGATCGGTTCGGATTGTCATGTTCATTGTACACCCATACATAACTTTGTATGTTCGAAATTTAAAAAATTTAATATCTTTGAATTTTTAACATCTAAAGTGTATTTTTTAAATAAAATAATAATAATTTCTATCTTTCACAAAATTTTGAAAATAGATTAATTTTAGGAAAAAATACATAATTCAAACATTATTTTAAAATAATTTTAGAAATTTTAATAATAATATGTGAAGGCGAAGTTATTATTTTTTAGTTGAAGATATAATAATTAATGAAAATAAAGCTAATTTAATTGTGTATAATTTATCTCGATTTTTTAAATTTTAATACTAAGAAAAACAAAAACTCTAACCGTATCCTCACAGGCGTTCCCGGGTGAAATCATTTCTTTCCGATCACACTATCTTCAAATTAAGCTCCGTGCTGTCACGGTTGGCGCTCTCCTATGGCTGGATCGTTCTCTCGAGTGCTTTGAGGCCTTTCCTCCGACCTCCATTGAAGCTGCTTCACCGCCGCTTCCTGAATCCTGTCCACTTGTCTATCCATCCATCTCTACTTCTGTTCTTCCGCGGCAGCGTCTGTCAAGTTGTAAGTATACTCAAGATTGCCTCTGAAAATGACTTTCGTCTAGGTTTTGGCGTAACTTGGAGGTTGTTTATGTTCGCTAACAGTTTGTTTACAGTCAATGGATTCTTAGGTTTTCTGATCGTGGAAGAAAGATGATTGAGAGATGGCGAAAGATGGCGGCTGAGGGGATCGAGATGACTGAGGATCTCACGAGAAATGTATAATGTGGTAGCATCTTGAGTTCTTGATTTTCTTTTGATTCTTAATGTTTACTTTTGTGTACTGTCTTCCCGTCCTGTAAATTACATTACGAGTAGCATTGCGCGCCAATTTTCGAACAGTGTCGCGAACTTTTTCGTTAGTTCGTTAATGTTTCCACTTATGATCCATGTTTGTAGAATCATAATTGATCTGAAACAGTAAGTAGTCCGAGTTAGCTGTGTGCTAGAACCACAACTTCCATATTTTCGAACGCATTTCACGATCTTTCTTTTTTTCCTTTTTGTTTGACATTGAAAACAGGGCCTAGTGTTACTAATGCCGCTGCGCGAAGAATTACAGGAGGAACTGAAGTTCTCACTAACGTTTGTTGTGAGAAAATGTTCCGGGAGAAATGCGAGAACGCACCAGAACAGCAGCTAATGCTGGCTTCTGAACACTACTACCTGTTCGCATCTGCTGACCAGTTATGCGAACGCTATATCGTCATCTGCAAAACTTCATTGTGTCGCGATGATAAGCCTATTCTCCATGAAGATGGCGAGCGTGTATTGGAGCTCTTACAAGGTATATTTGATTTTTATTCACATTGGAGTCTGAATTGCGTGATTTTATGTACTTTTCTCGCTGGCTTTTGTGGTTAATTTATCCACCAGCTCTCATTTTGGTATACGAACTCTCCAAAATAGACATTAGCTTTCGTAAAACAGAATATGAACTTCTAATAGAAAAGGCTGAGCTGCGATTGGTTTCGAGATGTCCCTAAATATTATTATTAGACAAAAAGCTTCTGAAATGAGAGCTTACAAGAATAATGATATGGAAGTTTTCCTTTCTCTCAATTTGTATCTTTTACTTGAGGTAGATTCAACTCTGAAGTCAAAGCGGTGGATGTAACTTCTAACATTTTCCAAAAAAATTATTGAGCGAATGCATCAAAATGCACGTGGTTTTGCTTGTTCTTGTTGCTTTGTATGTTTGTCATTTGACGATGCTGTAAAACTGAAAAGTCGGATGATCAGAAGTCAAACATCTGATATATGGATTTGCATGTTTTTGGTTTTGCAAGCGTTTTTGAGATGCTGAAGGAGTTATTAATTCTGAACATTTCTCTTTTAATAGGCTTGGGAGTTGCGATGCAACTAATATTTAGCATAACACTGCTCCATAGCCTGTAATACACATCCACCTCTTCCCCCTCTCCTTTCTCGTCTGACTTGGCTACTTTTGAATATGGAGTGAGATCACTTGCTGGAATTTAGGTTAAGATCAAGCATGGGTAGACCTTTTGTAGTGGCTGGAATTCACGACTCTCTACAATGATATGATATTCCTTACTTATAAACCCATGATCATTCTCTAGACTAGCCAATGTGGGACTCCCTCCCAACAATCCTCCCCTCGAACAAAGTACACTATAGAACCTCCCTTGAGGCCTACGGAGCCCTCGAACAACCTCTCCTTAATCGAGGCTCGACTCCTTCTCTAGAGAAGTATACCCTTTATTCGACACTTGAGTCACTTTTGACTACACCTTCGAGGCTCACAACTTCTTTGTTCGACATTTGAGGATTCTATTGACATGGCTAAGTTAAAGGCATAGCTCTCGTACCATGTTAGGAATTACGATTCTCGACAATGGTATGATGTTATCCACTATGAGCATAAGCTTTCATGACTTTGCTTTGGACTTCCCCAAAAGACGTCATACCAATGGAGATGTATTCCTTACTTATAAACGCATGATCATTCCCTAAATTAGCCAATGTGGTACTCCCTCCCAACAATCCTCAACATTCATTCC
The DNA here is from genome assembly GCF_002806865.2 of Cucurbita pepo subsp. pepo. Lineage (NCBI taxonomy): Eukaryota > Viridiplantae > Streptophyta > Magnoliopsida > Cucurbitales > Cucurbitaceae > Cucurbita > Cucurbita pepo. Next base: position 1,907,597 of record NC_036639.1, on the reverse strand, counting down.
GTATTTTAACTTCAGAACTTCAAATTACCTGCCTGTAGCATATTTTCGGAAACTATATAATAAACAACCATAACAACTATGATGCTCTGCTGATAAAGATTCAAGGGACCTGTTCTGTACTATGTCCTGCAGGCGCATAGTACGGGTTCTGAGGGATATATGAGCTTTTACATCATTCATTTGAGAAACTGTCTAAATTTTTTATCGTCTACTGTAACTTTTGCAATGGATTTATGATTTCATTCTAATGTTGATAGGTAGGTCAACCAATAAATCCACTGAAGGCAGACAACTCATGACCAATTAAAAATCAATCCCGCAGAGAATGAACAGGTTATCTCTGTGGTCCATGCATTCTGGTCAATGTGGTGTGTTCTCTGCTAGTGCTCTGAAAAAGCTTTAAAGAAGTTTTTCAGCAATTCAGTTCATGATGGGCACGGGTCAAAATTCCCACCGTCATAAATGAAATCGAATTTCCGGTATTGCCTAGTGGTTGATCTTTGGTGAGATGTTATATCTTGTCAAGTATCTGGAAAGGTACAATAAGAATGTGATACAGTCACAGTATATGGAATCACAAATTTAGTTCATGATGAACAAGGGTTAAAATTTGAGCATCATAAATAGAATTTGCCTACGCCGTCTAGCAGTTGATCATCGGTCAAGATTTTATATCATGTCAAGAGCATAGAAAGGTACAATTAAAATTAAAACATTGAAGGATGTCATGGTATATGAGACGGCAATTTCAGCCTGTGATAGAACTTCGGTTCACCATCATGAAAGGAAATTATCCATGTTGCCTAGCAGTTGATAATAGAGGTGAGGATGCTAAATCTTTGTCAAAATTTTGTGCATTGAAGAATGTCATGGTTTGTGGAATCCCAAACTCATTTCTCTGTTCATTATTTGCGATTTACATTGTATTTAATATGCATAAATACAAACAAAATACTAAATGATAAGCTAAGCTATCAATGGTACCTATAATGTCATAAATGCTAATCACAGGTGTATTATCTTATACTTTTGCTAGGCAACTTCATATTTACATATGAATCTTTTGTTTCCTAGCATGGAAAGAGCTGAATTTAAAGGCTTTGAGGTGACAAGTTTAGAAGAATCGTCAATTGCAAGTGTGAAGAAAACACTATCAAAAAAGAAACTGAAAGAGCTTACACTTTTCTTTCCTTCTTTTTTGCATGTTTTAGGGTCCCGAGCCAATGAAGTATTGTGCAGAATGGATGACTATAATGAAGTTGAAGTCGCAGGACAAACCGGTCGGAATCATACAGAGAGTTAAGTATCCACTAACACTTCTAACAGTAATAGTATTAGAACTGCTTGAGCTTACAAAGACATTTTAGTTTATCAATTTGGGACTAAAATAAATCAATAAAATACAACTAATAAACTCAGATAGAATAAATGGGTCCACCCACTTCGAATTAGGAGTTTTATAACCCCTTTGAGCTTGGGCTTTAAGAGGCACTCTAGTCTCGCAAGTATGCTAGGACCCGCTTAATGAGTATGGGGGTTGTTAGCCATTGCATGCGTATGGTTGATTAAGTTAAAAAATATTAGAAATATCCTGTATGGTTGTCTTAAAATATTGCATCAAAAGAAAAATAATCTAAAGTAGGTTATAATGTATAATATCTTTAACCAAAATTATGTATAGGCCGGCATATGATTTTTCTTTTGTTGTTTTTGCTGTTGAGATTTGCAACGTTATTATCATTTTCAAGTTAAAAAAATATCATTTTTAGTAGGTTCTAAAGTTTGGGGGGGATTGATGATAATCATTTTGTTTCTATGTTATCTACTAGTGAAAAGTAAAGTTACCCGATAATACATCTTTATTCAATAGATTGGCTTCATCGAAGATAGAAGAGGCTCCTTTTGTATTTATTCATTTTTTCCATTAGATAAGGACCCCATCTAAAACTTTTTGTATTATTGGACATCCACATAGAAGAGGGAGAATGAATATCATAAACCCTTTTTATTATTGGATACTGGCACTAAATCCACAAAAAATAGTTAATAAAAAAACTTGATTTAATTTTATAGTTAAAACTTCCAAGATTTTATTTTAGTCCTAGTTTCTTTTTCCATGTGTTGCAGTCCTACAAAATTGATCGAAATTATGTTGGCCATTTTTCTTTTCATAATGATGATCCATTTTGAAATTTGATATTTTTTTCATTTTAGTTTGTTAACCAGCCTTTATTTATATATATATATATATATATATATATAATGATTTAGTGTTTATACTTTCAAATAGGTAACAATTTGGTCTCTAAATTTTAATATTTAATAATTTTATATTTAAATAAAATCAAAAGAAATTATGTCCCAAATATATCATATTCAAGATATATGTGGAGAGTTGTCTTAATAATGAAACTCCATTTCTAATTATTCTCCAACTTTGACGAATCATAGACTTCAGAACGTGCACAAAGGCCAATCGCAGCTTCAGATTGAAAGGAATGGCTTAATCGGTCGCTGGAAATAGCTTCTTGCCATCGTGGGGTTTCCTCCATGGAAGGTAAATATTTCCAATTCAAGAATTTTTTTGAGAAAAATCTGTTTTTAAGATTGCATATGGCATGACAATAGCAAATACATATTGGGTTCAATCTTTCGGGAAAAAAAAAAAAAAAAAAAATCGCTAGATACATGATTTGGTCCCTATTAAAAGAAAAATTGCTAGATACATGGTTTGGTCCCTATATTAGTGTGTTTCTTCAACGTAGTCCTTATGTTTAAATTTTTTTTTTTTTTTTTTTTTTTTTTTTTTTCAGTTGATGGTAAGGTTTAATGACAAGAATTTAGAGACCAAAATTTCTACCAACTTCTTAGAAATTTGTTGAAAAATTAGAATTAGAAAATTCCTTTAAGTAGATGACCTCGTTCATTTTCTAATACCTTTTCCAACTCAATAGGGATATATTATACAATATAAGCTTATTATAAATTCAATTTTAATATTGATCAAGAGATGGGATATAATTAAAAAAAAATTTAAAAACATGAGGGATTAAATTGAAAATTCTAAAACGATAGTGATTCAATTAAGAAAAAAAAAACCTTAACGTTTAGACTAAAACACATATTTAGCCTATAAATTAAGGTAAAAGCCACTTATTTAATCCTGAATAAACTTCAACTTTATAAAACTTTCAATTTTGTCTAAATGTGAATAAGCGGTAAAATTAACCTTGCCTCCCAACAAATTAGATTATGAAAAAACTCAACCAATAAAATACCCGAACTCTAGTTATACAAATGCTTAAACTAAACTACTCAATTTGCACAAATCAAACTAGTAAAAAAAAATCCAAATGTTCAACTAAAATATATAACACATCAGAAGAACTAATATGCATGAGCAGAATAGCATCATTCATCTACAAAAATGACCCAACTAGCCAAAGAGTAGAGAAAACATAGTTTGGAAACTCGATTAATAAAAAAATATTAATGGTACCATTAATTTAAGTTTTTGTTGAATTGGATATAATTAAATTTTCAATGTTAAACTAGGAATAGAAGTAAAAGTTTCAAATTTCATTAACTTTTTAAGTAGGTATGACATGCTAACATTTTGACAAATTTCTCGATAACTATAACAGAAGAAAATGTAACGCAAGAATGCATTTGGAGTTCAGATAAAAACGAGTTCCATGTAAATAAATATTACTAGAATTGATCACTGAATCCATCAGTGACGTTTGTGGTGTCTCCATCTCTAAATAGTGCATCTTTACAACTCTCTAATTTCTTTAAATTTATACCATTTATTTATCCATAAAATAAAACGTAATTTGTCTTTAATTTCTTTTAACTTGTAACAAATAATTTGACCCATTGCAGGGCAAACGAAAAATCTAATGGAAAACAAAATCTTAAAAAAATTAAAAACTGGGGATTCTTTACTGTTATTTTGCTTTTGTCATTCTCTTTCAGACATATTATCTGGGATTAGTTATAATGGGATTAGGATGTTCTATATTAAGGGGGGAAAAAAGTAATTTCCGTTCCTGACTTCTAGGAGCTTCAATTCTTATCCTTTCGCATTTCCAACCAATTACATTCGACCTCCTCATGATTCTCCCTCCTTGTATAGTAAAAGGGAAGGGTAGTGTGGGGTGGTGGCAGAAGGAGCATACGCTGTTGCCAACTTGCTTAGACAACATAAGGTTAGACAAGAAAGCAAAGCCTCAGCTTTGCTTCCCCACACATTCAATGCCATAGATGCACAGTCAGAACCCACTTTGATGATGGCATTGTCTTTTATCTTCTTCCTACCAAGGAGTGGTTCTTTGTTTCTCTCCTAATAATGAAAGAGAGAGAGAGCCCACTGTGATGGATGGCTCCTTTAAAACGCAAACTCAGGGGATGTGACAAATCATCAAATGATTGACCCTACAGTGACCTATGAAAACGCCCAATCCACATTAAACTCTTCAACAACCCACCCCCCTCTCTTCTTCTAATCTTAACAAGCTCTCACAGTTACACAAATTCAACTTACTTCACTGTGAGAAAGGAGGGTTGAGGGGCCTCCAAGTTGTACTTCTATAACATCTTCCCATAGTCATCAATGTCCATATCACTCTCAATTGATATCGAAATCAAAAGCAGAGACCTTACCATTAGCTAGCATATGGGAATTCTGTCCATCAATATGTTTTAGCATTTATTACTAATCTAACCTTTGCTGATAATTAAACAATATTAAACTCCACAATCAGGTTCTACACTTGGATAAAGAAAACAACATCATCATCAATTTTAGGAAAGAGAAGAATCCTACCTCGGTTTTTAGTGTCCGTCCTCTCATCAATGGCCTAAACCATCTACCGTAGGAATCTAGATAAACAAAAGTTTCTTGTAAGACTGTTTACCTGCGAGGATCCCCTTGCTATTCATGACCTTTAGAGAAGATTTTGTTCTTAGTTCATCAACCCTCCAACGTTTTAAAGTTCTGTCTCGATTCAATGGACAACAAGACCCAGCTCTTCGCTCTTGCTCTACAATTACCGAATGCAGATTTGCAGAAACATTAAGAGTTAGAAAAATACTGATATGATAACATTCTTTAGTCTGATGAATCGGATAGGAATATGCTTCAATATTGAACTTTCTGCGGTGATTCTGACCCAATAAACAGATGGTCAAGCTTGTTAAGAGGGGAGACAGGAATCTTGTTTAGGGCGGTAAAGGACATTCCTGGAACAGTGTGATCTTTTGCTTAACCAGACGAAATAATAGGGAATCTAAAATTCTATAGGATGTCTACACATGCTGGAGCATCATCCCTTGGCCCTTCGAGAGATCGATACATATACAACACAGGAACATAGTTCTCCAAATCACCCATCTGAGGAAGGTGATCCGACTCCTGATTATCATTCCTCATAACTTCAACCACTAAGTGAGGCAATGCTCTGGCAACCTCTTGGCAGCCATAGCGAGACAATTTACAATCTGACATCCAGAGGAATCTCATATTGTAGTAATGATGCAAACCAGATCTTAAGGCTGCATCGCCAAAAGGGCTATCTCTGATTTCAAGTTTTTGCAATCTATGACAGCCCTCGAGCACATATTTCAATCCCAAATCACTGTTTCCAGCAAAAGCAACTGATAGGGTTCGAACCAGTTTTCCGTACTTCCCGATGTAGCTGAAAGCACGATCTGTCAATAATCCAGATATAGCAAGCCTAGTGAGCTTCTTACAGTTGATAACAATGGCACCAAATCCTTCATCCATGGGTTCTCCAGTTTTATGGTCTGGTTGGTGTCGTCCCATAATACACAGTCTAAACACCACAAGATCTTGGCAGTTCTGTGACATAGCTACCACAGCTGCATTGGTCATTCTCTGGCAGAAGTAGAGGATATATTGCAATCTCCTGCAACCCTCAGATATTGCTTGGAACCCCACTTCCGAAATAGGGCCTTCGCCATCTTCTCGAGCATCGGCAGGAAAAACTCTAAGTTCTCGTAGTTCCTTGCAACTTGAAGCAACAGCCTGAAGTCCTTCGTCACTTATCGAATCAAGCGCCTGCAATAGAAAGGAAAAAAGGTTAGCCCTGCATGCCAGATTTCTTCCTAACTTGATATCTCCATCCAAAAATCACATACCCAGAAAGTCTGGAGCTTGTGGCAGTGGCTTATAACTGGTTTGAGTTGTTCAGCAGTTATATTTGCATAGCTCAAATTCAGAGTGGTGAGATTAGCACAAACTGGATAGATACAAGGTAGGTAATCAGGCAGAATGTCCTTGAACCCAGAGAGACAAAGTAAGGATTTGCAAGCAGCAAAAGCTGAGCCATAGTCAGGCTCTGACTCCCCATTAACCATAGCCTCTGAATTACTGAATGAACCAGTTCCAAGATGTGTTAGATGAGGAGCCTGAATCATCAAACGGTAGAGCTGCGCAATGGAAACGTGACGATTCGCCCCGAGTTTCTTCAAGGACGGGGATCGACTCACCAACATCTCCAGTGCCTCAAAATTAATGAGACACTCTACACAATCAAAGATCAGAGATTCAAGACAAGTTTCCTTCTCCGGGAAACAAGATATCCAATCCACTTCATCATCAGTTACGTCTGATTCAATCAGATCAAGTACTCGAAGTTGCCTGAAAAAAACAAGATTACCATTAGTAGCCCCCTCCACATCCCCACCAAAATGCAGCATCCTTCTAAACCATTCTACAACACATCTTTACTTGAACTCAAAGAATCCATCACCCGGAGCACACATTTTTGAAAGACAGACCAACAAAGGTACTATTGAAAATACAAACTCAAGGAAATTTGGGGGCGTACCTGCATCTGGAGGCAACAACGGCAACCCCGCTGGTGCCAAAGCCTTCGCAGCAAAACAAGACAAGCTCCTTAAAGGCAGGAAAAGACTCGGCCAGCAGGGCTAGATCGTCGTCCGTCACAGACATGCGCTTCAAATAGATTTTCTCGAGCCAAGGGTAGGACTTGGCCATGGACGCCACCCATGGGGAGAAGTGAGCGCCCCAGTCAGGAGGCATCATGTTGAAATCTGCGAACCGGGGCTTCCCTTTGATCGTCACGGACCGAACCCGGTTGAACCGCGACATAACACGGCGAGGGGAGACAGCATAGCAGTTTCCGATGAATAAGTCGGATCGGGTTAGTGCTTCCACTCGGTACCACGACTTGCAGACCAACGACGCCGCGTTCCGGTCCTGCCGGGAAGTGAGAAAGTGAAGCACGTTCTCAAGAACATTGTGAAGCACGTTCTCAGCCGTGCCACACCCACCAACGTCATCGGAACCACCGCCTCCGCCGCTGCAATTCCGCGTTTTGTTAGCGGCGGCGGCGGCGTCACTACCCAGATCCAGAGTTGGGGGCCGATCGTTGTCTTGAGACATTTCTACTTGCTCCACTCTCATGTAACTAACACAAATCACCAACTCCACTCTTATTCTCAAAATCCCCCCTTCCGATTTGGGAAAAGAAAAGACAACTTCACATCAGATCATGAATTCTGGGCCTTGGAAAACAGAGAACGGATTGTGAGTTTGAGAGGAGAAATGGAGTTTAGAAGAGATTAGTGTAACAGATCACAAGGACGGTGGAATATGAACTGTGAGCTCTGCTGTCTGTATCTCTGGCCATTGGGATTCTTCAGTCTTCTCTCTCTCTCTCTCTCTCTCTCTCTCTTCCCTAATGGTTCCCACACAGCTGCTCTATTATTTGGGACTTTCCCTCAACAATCTTGTCCTTTCATCTCAATTCTTACTTTTATAATTTCCTCCATATTTATTGCCCTAAGGCTAAAAACAAGTACTCATTTGTTTCAGAAAAGAGAAGGGGGGGAAACGAAGATAAAGAAAAAAAAAAAAAAAAAAAAAACCCAAAAATTTGTGGATCGACCCCCCTAGTTTAGTCGTAAATTACAGAGTGCACATGAAGCGGCATCGAGAATTTACACAGCTCACGCACATAATTGAGGTCGAACATTTACCAGATACCGTTTGTCCTCTACTGCACTTCCCAACATCTTTTGATTTGTGGTTTTCATTTCATTCTGGGATTTTTTTGGAATTTTCATATATTTCAATCGAATATACCCAAATCAAATTGATATTATTTGCATTTAATTCTAATAGTCCCAACGAATAGTGAATTTGTTAAGTGCAGATTAGATAAGGGAATCGGCAGGGTTCCAATATTTGTGTGGCATTTGATGGAAGCTGAACTGGTGAAGATAAGGAAATGCATGTTTGTTTATGACTCTACTTCAACTGTTTTTCCTTTACGAGGAATTGAAATACGCACTCCCCTCCGTACTCTTTCCAGGTACGTAGCCGTATATTTTAATTATTACAAAATTATTTGTGAGTGACAAAAATGACCCTGGAGTTTTTTTTTTTTTTTTTTTTTTTTTTTTTTTTTTTTTTNTATCTAAAGGAGAACTCTGATTGTGCATTCAAAATAAAGCCCTTTTAAGGTTCATGGGGCCAATCACATGGGCCTATTCGAAAATAGGTCAATAGTTGAGTTGAGGGTCGCCCCAATAGGAATGACCGACCATATACACATCCTCATTCAATAAAATGCAAGGGAAAAAATATATTGGAATATGACTTAACCAAGATTCAGGTTCAAATTTGGAATTTTTTAAAATTTAAATGGTTAGTTTTCTATTATCTATATATAATTTCCACTGGGGTGGTATCTTGTTTTGATAATGATTTTGAAAATTAGTGACATGAAGACTTCAAGTTAAGGTATAGAGGTCGATGATAAAACACTATTAGCAAGCGATAGAAAAAGGAAAATATAGAAGATTTTAGCCGTGAACTGTAAAGAAAAGGAGGTGGCGGTAGTTATGAACATGAATGAACCCTACATTTTTGCTTATTTTTTTGAATAACTCCTAGGAATTTGCTTTTGGAGAGCATGTTGATTTTTAGATGAGGTTAATTCAGTCCAGATTATATTTAAAATTAGGATCTAGCCATTATTCAAAAAGAAAAAAAGAAAAAAACAATTATTAGAGTAGTAACTATTTACAAATTTATAGAGTGGTGGGGGCCTCTAGGCGGTACAATGGGAAAAGCCCAGGTAAGAGTGAAGCCGGTAATGGTAGCATTATTGTAGCGACTAGGGATAGTCAGGTCGAGTGGGGTCGTTGAGTATATGGATCTGCATACAACCGGGCCAATTATGTAATAAATTATCAATACGAAGCTTACAAATTCCACTTCTTACATGAATTGATTGAGACCACTCAGATCAATTCTCATGGATAAGGAGATTAATTCTGTCTCATGAATAAGGAGTGTATGAATAAGGAGTGTTTACCGGAGAGTAAAAGAGTGAAAGAAAGAAAAGAAATTTACCTCGTTCAATCAGTCAAAGGGTTAAGGTTTCTTTCGTACTTCCTGTTCAGTCTCTTTGTAATTACCTCTAAAATGGCCCAAAATCCCGAGAAAATGTAAATTTAATTAATTGAAGCAGCTTTTGTTAGTGAAAAAGAGAAATGGCACAAAATCCCGAGACCATTTGATCAATTCATTCTCACTAGCTAACTACTCTCATATTACTTTCTGTAATATATAGTTAATCCTATATTATTTAGTATATCAATTTCATTATCCTATATTATTTATGAATAATATGATAGTATAGAATATTACCAATAATTCTGTATGTGCAAATAACTGTAGATTAATTAGAAACACTTTGATTTAGAGAAACTAAGAGAGCTCTAAACAAAATAGCTATAATAAAATGGAACGAAGGCACATGCCATATACATGTACTCAGAACTCGATTAAGCCGGCCTTCATCTTATTCTGTACATCATAACGTTAAACATCACCACATATATAGAAAAAAGAAAAAACGAAAGCGACGAAATTGTAATGGAAGGAACGGCAAGTTATAAAAGTAGAAAACTGCAGAAAATAAACATTTACAATAATTTACAAAGGCAAAAAAGAGGAGAAAAATTAAATAAAATCCAACACCCTTGAAAATAGTAGCTTGGTTGGTAAATGTTCTATAATGAGAACTTGAACAAGGTTTCTCATGACCTGACTCATCCCATAGGAGTCTGCTTGAACGATATGTTCGGTGCGGTAACCGCTACTAAACCAATTATAACTAGTCCAATTTCTGTCAAAAGAAAAAATAAAAAATAAAAATTAGTACCAGAGTTAAATTCTTATGAGCTTTTGGTAAAAGGAACGCGTTTTAGATAACATAATTTGTTTGATATCATGATCTAAAATCAAAGATTAGTATATAATTTTGTTTAACCAAAATTCACATACAAAGTATGCGTGAATGTGTGTGTGTGTGTGTGTGTGTGTGTGTGTGTGTGTGTGTGTGGAGGTCGGCATCACAGGACAACTAATAAGATGCCAACAGTGGTGCACCAAGGGAACATGACAGGAAGTTGTGAAGTGTGATTGCTTCCTTGAGCACGTGCGTGAAAAGGCTTCAGAGGAATCCCTCTGAAACCTTCTTTACTATGATTGCACGTGAAAGTAATAAACATAGAAAATGTGTGTTTTTAATTTGAAGGCACTTACCTGCGTGAATCCCATATAAACTAATAATACTAGAACTTCAACTCTGAGCACATTCAAATGGATGAAGGCTCCCTTCTGAGAAATCATGCATCCTAAACCGTTCTAAAATTTCAAAAGGCCTGTTGCAAATAAAAATTCATAATTTCCTTAGTAATCATCACAAAAAAAAACATAAAATAGTACACAATACTTGATTGGGATATATATATATATATATAGCTATCGATAGATAGATACAACGAACTGGCATATGCAAAATAGGAAAAAAAAAAAAAAGGGATGCTACTTAGTTACACGAAAAAGATGAGAAGATAATGGACGAAGAAAGAATAACTGGGTATTTGGTATTTCTCCCTCCATTCCTTACATTTGGTATCAGAGTCATGCCCTAAACTTAGTCGTGCCAATAGATTGGTAAATCCTCATATGTCGAACAAAGGACTCCAAAAGAAAAGGAGTCAAGCCTTCTCGAAGACATAGTTAAAAATGACTAAGACTCCAAAGGAGTCGAGCCTCGATTAAGGGGAGGCATACTTTGTTCGAGGGGAGGTGTTGGATGATGAAAGTCCCACATCGGCTGATGTAGGGAATGGTCAGGGTTTATAATTAAGGAATACTCTCTCCATTGGTATGAGGCCTTTTGGGGAAGCCCAAAGCAAAGCCATGAGAGCTTATGCTCAAAGTGGACAATATCATACCATTGTGGAGAGTCATGTTCGTCTAACCGAAAAAAAAAAAACAATTCTCATTGTGGCTACTAGGGGATATTGAAATCTCAAATGTTGTGAGTTATGAAGTGTATATTTAAAACGGTCGAGAACTGATATGATGATAGAAATCATGTGGTCAGTTATTTATTTCAAAGCCTCTCATGAAAATCAAAACAAAATGAGTAATAAACCTCTGAGCCAACAAAACTTTGCATAATAAGTGATGCATATTTAACATATTTTATGAAGACCAAGGGATCAATGAGGCTTACAGTATGGCTTCTCTATTACGGCACAGTCTGCGCTGATTGTTCTCTATTGCAGCCAACACATCGGCAGCCTGCGGTCCGACCACTCCACCAGCAACAACTGAAGGGACCGGAGCAGTTGGAGTCCATAGCTGGGAGAGACGACGACATCAGTAACACTCGGAGAAAAAGATCAATGGCCATTTCACAACATTTTGTCATACATAATAGAACTTACCTTTATGGTATTGTCGATCCCACTAGTAGCAATGGCACAATCAAATGGATGACTTTGCACGCAGTTCACAACTGAAAAAGTGGTTTTGTGCCATTTAGTTTCGGATTGGGTTAAAATGATAACAATTCATCTCTAGAATTATACAATGATATTTACCAGCTCCATCTCCAACGAGGATTTTAATCAGTCTACCAGTTCCTTTTTCCCAAATAAACCATCTCCCATCATCACTTCCACTGGCAACATATTCACCTGAAATATCATTTTAATTAGGTTAACAAAAAAAATCAACACAAATAATAATCCAATCTTTCCACATTCATTTCTTGGAGTTTAATTATCATGCAAAGATAACGTAATACATACAAATTTAAGGATGAAATTCAAATTTTAGGGAAAAGATAGGGTTGATTGCAAATATAAGGATGAAATTGACAAAACCCTAATAGTGCATAAAAGAACTTTTAATTTAACTTAAATGCAATTTCCTCGGGGTGAAATAGGCACTATAAATAAAACAAGGCAACAATTATACACCCAAAGAAACTTTCAGGAACCTAAAATTTTAACAATTTATAATACAATTTGTCGATCCCATGGTTCGGTGAATACCTCTTTGCCCGAGAAAACTAGCTTGTTTGATATCAGTTCCGATATTACAATGACCAACATATCTTTGCTTCATATCAATGACGGGTTCAGGCTGCATGTAATATAACACAAAGCTCACTCAGTATGAAGATACCATTACATTAACTAGGGTAAACATACAGAAGCAAATAATATTCCAGTCCAGACAAAAGACAAGAAGATTCTGGGTACTAGTCAGTTGAAAGCAAAAGTCATGGTTTATAAATAACTTATGTCATGTCATAATCCACCTAATGCGCCCAAACAAGTGGGTCACTTCAGAAGAGACTTTTGTTTGTAATAGCTAAAAGTCATGGTTTAGCTAATGAGTATCCATTTTTTTCCCCCTCATTCCTAATGAGTATCCATTTGAAACAAATCGTATTTCAACTTTTTTCTGTGTATCCCCGGGAGATAAGGGAGGCTGTCAATGTAATCATCCGGAAACCAAAAGTTAAACTTACAGATTTGTCTTCCCCGCCCCCTATTCTTTCCAGAAACTGAATTGCAAGTAAAAATACTATGGAGATAAAGGACAGTCCCTTGGAAAATCGAAAATTGGCCAACCAAATTTGATAGAACACCATACGTCATACTGAATTCTACTGGCACGGAGTTCATTTATCATGGACCCAAGATATGCATAATACGCAATAATAGTAGTGGTTTTCTCAAATGTTCTAAGAAACCCCAAATAATTGAAAGTGGCAGAAAGCATCTATTTAAACATGCATAGCATGTGCCATCTTGCAAACTTCTCAATCCAACGGAGTCATATTTGACTGCAACTTAAGTGGCAGCATAAACAGAATTTTTAAAATTTGTAAAGGAAAAGTTATGAGGAAATTCGTGAAATTCAAAAGAAAAGTATTACTGGAACCTGATAAAGTATTCCATCGTTTTGTGATGATGAAGGAGACCCACAGGTGCCATTTGCGCCAACCCTTTCTCTCGCAGGATCAATTCGTCTATGTATTCTAAGATTTAAACTTCCTTGTAGAACATTGGAATCAACATCATGGGCTTCATCACCTGATAAAGTTTCGAAGTCCAGCTCCACCTCCTCGTCATAGTCAGAATCTTCTCTTTCCGATCTCAGCCCATCTTGTGAGACATCACTATTTGCATCTGAGCGGTAAAGAAAGTCACTTAATGATAATACTCCACCTAACGGTGCTGATCTTAGAGCTCCATCATTGCTTTTATTTGATTTTTCTGATTCAGCTGGTTACAATATAAATTAATAAATCAAAACCCTAAAGTGAGCAGGAAAATAGCAAGATGCAAAATGTTTAAACAAAGTTCACAACATCACTGTGAAGGCATTTAAGCCTCGCAGTCTACAACAAACAAACATTTTGAAGGCATTTAATGATAAGCCAGCATTTCGCACAAATAAATATACCTTAAGAACAAACTACAAATTTTGAGAGATGATATTTTGAATTTGCAAGACTAGGAAACAAGACCTTCATGGAAGATGACAGGGAAAAAAAAATTCATCTACTAGTAGGAGTCAACAAAAAGCACGCTGATTTCAGTTAGTTACAACGGTTGATTCCTTCTTCCAGCCATTATTCTTTTAAAAAACAATTAAGGAGAAGAAGTATTGGTAAATACGGATAGTACAAACAAACAAAAAAAAGAGCAAAACAACAATCTAGCAATGCCAAAAGGATCTACAAAAATGAACTTCAGTAGAATAAATCGTGTAGTTATATAAAGTAAGATCAAAGATTGGTGTGGAGCAGTTCAGTTCTCTCAACACCGTAACAGCAATGCATTTATTTCAATCCCAAAATCCTCCACTGGAAAAAGTTTTGATGTTCAACTACTGAGCTCTCCCAGACCTCACTCAAAGATAAATAAAATCTTCTAAACAATCATTTACCTGCAGCAAGGTCCCTCTTTACACTTTCCACCTTCTCCGCCACTTCAGGATTAGATGGGGCTAAATACTGAGCAGCAAACGCAAAATCTAGGGCTTCCTTATGTCTACCCAGCTGCAAGAGAAGAATAAAAATATAAAAAAGAAGGATTGAATCTTTCACTACAAGTTGAACCATTTTACAGAAGTTGGAAATGAGAATCCAACTTCTTCAGGAGTGTTATTCATTTGTTATACTAATTAATTATAAATAAAAATGATATATCTAGATTTGAATGGAATAAAATGTTTGTATTCCGATTAATTAATTCTAAGGTACATAGCCTTCTTAAATAATAGAAAGACTCAATGCATAAAAGAAAAGGATCATAACAAGAACAAAATAAAATCATTTAATGATTTTACAGCTACTTGACATATTTTCAACCAACCATATCTATAAATCCTCCTGAAATGATAAACTAATGTTAATATGAACAAATGACCGTAGCAGTCCTAACTTCCACCTATAGATCAAGACCAACATGTAATTTCTGAAAATTTTCAAATATTGTTGAACAATTCACACTTGCGAACAAACAAAACAATTTTACTTCAACTATGCACCAAGTAACCTTTGAGACTCTTTATTTTATCTTAAACCAGAAAAGTTATGTAAGAGACATAGCTCCCCAAAGTACGAAAACTGAAGCAAGTGGTAGCATAGAACAAGAAAAGAGTTACCTGTGATAAAGCTTCAGACATGTAGTAATGTGCTCTGAAAGAGGACTGATCAATTTTCCTAGCACTGTAACAATCTCTTATTGCCATATGAACATCATTTTTCCACTTCCGCTGAATAAATTTCAACTTTCTTAATTAGAAACCAAAGAAAATACTAACAGGTAAAAGTTTATAAAAGTAAAGTAATGAGGAAAAAAGTACATCAGCCCAGATGCTCCCGACTAAAGAAAAAATTGAAGTAGATAGTAATTCTATCCTGACCCACGGAGAAAACTAATGGTCATTTTCAAACTTATGGCTGCGATATAATAAAAATAAATAAATATAGAAATGGAGGCTAAGAACCCCTAAATTACCACACATACTGAAATGCCTTTCGGAAGCTTAATTCTATTAAAAAAATTGAGAATATGGAGCCACTGAACCAAACCACCAACTTGTTGTGAGCAGGAGATAGTCAAAAATCACAAGGAAAAAATATTAAACGATTTCTTAAAAAAAAAGGTCCTACAATGGAGATTAGAAGATTCTTTGAAATTCCTTTTGTAGAAAGGCATCGACTCCTTTAGTAAAATATTTGAACAACAAAAAAACCTCTTACATTTACTAGCCACAATATGTTCTCAAGGAATATCCATAACCACCAACCCCACAAAAATTGTTTTCTTAGTACGAAATATCAAGAAAAGTGGAAGACCAAAGATTGTGGGTACATAAGGTAGAATTTCAAGCAATAAAACTAAGGAATTAAACATGAACCTTGAGTAATAAACCAGCACGTGTGCATAATGAATCATGCTTGAAAATAACTCCAATATTACGACCATATCCATCCAAAATTTCATTGCATGCCTCAATTCCACCAAAGTAGTTCCCAACCTCCGTGCATTTTTCAGCAATTTGTAATAATTTTCTGCATTTATCAAGCTGAAAAATTCTTGATCGATTATAAATTTGAACCATTCGAGTAATAACATTGTTTCATTTGAAACACTCATATGAGAATCACACCTTTGCATTAAGACCACAACTTACAGGCAGACTATTGGATAAATTGGAAATAGGATACTGCAATTCCAATCCATTGAGTATGGGAGTGAAGCTCATTAACTTAGATACATCTCCTGATGTATATTGCATCGTACTTTGCCCAGCTTTGGGGGAAAAAAAATATATAGATCAGAAGAACTAAATCAAAACACATTAAATATCAAAATATTCGTTAAAAAATACAATAGTTGGCATTATCTAACTGATAAATAAAACACTGATTGCAAACTCAAACAGAAAATTCACAATAAGATGCGTTCTTAAGAAAATCAACATAACTTGGCTTTGAAACAGCCATCATCTATGTAAAGTGCATAAAATGGCATTCTACAGAAAATTTATAACAAGTACTTGTAGATGCAGGAGTGAGAACGTGATGATTGGAAATAGGATGACTAACCATGTCATGTGGAAATGTGATTTGGTTATAGATTTATTAATTATCTAAGACCCAATAACATTCTTTAAAGCCTAATTAATTGTATGAAGCTAATTTACATGTATTAAGAATATTTTACTTAATATGTTAATTCATACTGAATTTAAAACTAATTTCTAAATAAAAGTTCAATAAAATATATGAAGTAATAATTTTTACGTTTTATTTTCATGTCTATGCCCAAGTATTATGGGTTTAGGATGCCTACTCTCCTCTAACCATTACTGCATAAAAAATGCACCTTTACTATAATCATAATGGTCAATAAACAATACCTTGACTGATAAACTTTTTCTACTACTATATGTCCCTAAGATTTGGGTTTAGTAGTATTTAAACGCCTGAATTTTCAAACTTGACTGTTTAGCCTCTTAGTTTTGGTTTTAGTTGTGGTCCCTCCATAAAATTTTAATGTGACATTTGTTTTTTGTAAGAAAAATACTTTTCTTTTTCTCTCCCTTCTCCCTCCTCTCCCCTCCTCATTAGTAATTAATGGAAAATTGGATGGAGGGACCAAAATGCAACTAAATCCAAAACTCATGGGCTAACTTTTGAATTTGAAAACTCATGATCCTTAATGCTACCAAACTCTAACCTTCAGGACCAAAAGGGTATTTTTCCCAAGAAGTTACCACGAAGAACAAATCAAAATAGTGATAAAAACAAATAAATAGGAAGTATGAAGTGCAAAAGAAGCTAAATATTAGTATGTACCATGATTTACATTCATCAAATATACATGTTCTCCACTGTAGCTAAGCAAGATCTCTTCTCCATTCGGACTAAAAGTAACATGAGTCAGATGCAAACCCGAGCGAACCTAAAAAGAGAGGGGAGTGTGAGATACGGTGTTTGAATTGGTAGAACCAAAGATGGTTAGAAATCTAGCAACAGCAATTACATGTTTTTAAAACAATAAAGTGCAATTCTTACAAATTAAAATAGTCCATTGGGGAAATGTCGTACCAAAAAAGTTTTGGAGACAAATATAGTGTACTGCTAAATACATGAATATATTGTGAATTCTCATTTATAAAACTACTAATTATGCGCCATCAGATTAACATAAACAAAAGGTTTTTTCTTTTTTTTTTTTCTTTTTTTGCGCAAGTAGAGAGAAACATTTAAGATATGCATCAAAATCATGGGTTTTGCAAAATATGAGACATGGCCATACTTATTGACAAGAAGAACCGCCTTTACATCTCAGCTTGTATACACTAAATTGACTTTCAAGATTATTACTACTTGATAATGTTTCCCGTAATAGTATGCTGTTGCCAGATTGATGTTGACTATGATTAATAGCAGTTCCTGAACTCACCCGATCCGAGAGATGCATTGGACAGAAGTAGTTAACACAAGGAGGTGGTGACATCCTTTTCTGGCTGGAAGACAAGGGTGGCAGCATCCTTCTATCATATAACCGTGCAAATGCATCACTGCATATAAAAATCAATAGAAGTTGAAACAAGAACAGTTAGACCCTCATACTTTTTCTTCCTTTTCAGCGATTCCTCTAAGTGGAGTGCCAGCAATAGCAGAATACCTTCCACCAACTAGAAGTAAATGAGGCCTAGTGGTACTAATGTCACAAGATTTTAAAGCTAGGGTTTGTCTGGGAGGATCAGCCAGAGACCTCTTTGCTCCACACCGCAAATCAAGCTGCCAATGAGCTTAACGTGAAAACAATGAACCCCAAAAACTGATACCAATAAAAAAATACATTATGACAAGGAGCCAAAGGGTTGCATAGGCCTCCCAATAGGAAAAAAATACATAAAAGATTAATTACAAAAAAAAAGGAGAGAAAATAAAAACTTCCCAAACCACTTGATCTTTGAACGGAAGACACAGAAAACTCTAGAGAAAACAATACTTACAAGAACATTATGACATTCTTGGTGAGAGGCTCCATCAGGAGGACAAGACATGCCCTCTCGAAAATCATGCTGTCTAAGAGTACCATCCTCACTAGCACTCCATACTACATTTGGATTCCCTATTTCAACCTTCAATGACATGCAGACGAATATTTTAGGAACAATAAATAGGTTTGCTTAACCAATATTTACATAATGCAACATGATCATTCATAGTAAATAAATTATTTCATTACGTGTAGTAAAAGATACTTTCAATACATAGTTCCTTCAGAGTTCTCGACTCTTACAGCTAATTTTTTTACTCTTCTGGTGTGACACTGATACAGAGCTGATGACGCTATGGCATTATCATCATGTCCTCTACCTCTTAAGCGAGATAAATTAAATAATCGCACCTGTTAGGAAACAAACCCCGCCCAAAAAAATGTAAATCATAAGCAAAATCCAACTGGCATCAACATCCATGAGAAAATTTACACTGTAGCATATTACACCTCTGCATCCCCAGCTCCCGAGACCACAAGCTCATCAGAAGTTTCAGGAACAAATTTTGTACAAAATATGTTTGCAGAATGTCCAGTCTCTACAGAGTGCAATAGCTTTCGACCAGAATAGTTCCAGATATTTATCTGCAAAAAACATGACTAACAACTAACTTCGAGAAACATAATTTTCTTCGAAGGATGGAAGTTAAAAAAAGATTAACAAGCCACTATGCAACATGAATACACATTCAATTATCATCTAACAGGTAATGTAGAGTATGCTAAATCTTCATTATCAATTTATCGTAACTACTTTAACTTGATTTGATTCCGAAAAAAATAAGCTGAGATATCCCGTGCTTTCTCTTATGGTGTCATCTTCATTATCAAGTCCTAAAACTCTATTCTTCTGTTCTTGATTCAATGAAAATTGCTCTAGAAAAAATTTGATAAGTCAAGTTCGAAGAATTTAGAAACTACTCATATCCATAAATTTTATAGGACAACATTTGCCATCTCAATGTCCAACTGAAAGAAAACATATCATCACACTCTCAACTCAAACTTTTGGCATTTGAAGACTTATCCGACAGGCAGCATATTGTCCAAAATTGTTTTGGTCCAAAAATAGTTGTCACTGAGAAGAACAGTCAGTGCTCCTCATTCCTCACTAACATGCACAATAAATACTCATACATTTTCATAAAAAGTCACAAATAATCTATACAATAACAGGTTTACTGGTTCAATCTTCAAGAATAACCATCTGGTATCCACTACATATAGTCTAATGATAACATTTTCCTATCATCAAAAACTTGAGTCGTCCACAGCGACTGTAGATCCAGGTAAACAAGTCATAGAAATTGAAGGATAACTGTCTTACCCGAGTATCATCTGATCCGGATATTAAAAGAGAACCACTAGAATTCCAGGCGACAGCATTAACACACCCCTGGTGCCCCTGGAGAGAGAGAAAGAGAGAAGGAAGGTATTTAATTAACAAACAAGGAATTACAAATTGACAGGATAGAGACGGCAAAGAACAATGGAATTGTAAGGGAATGGAAAAACAACAGTTGCACATAATTTTGAGAAACAAAAAAAAAAAAAAAAAAAAAAAAAAAAAAAAAAAAAAAAAAAAAAAAAAAAAAAAANCATGCATCCAACCTAAAGAGGAAAGACTCTAACAGTCTCTCATTCTTTAAAAGATGAAATTCCTCATCCCATTATAGTAAATAGGTTATATGCATCACCTGGAAAATGTCGTCTTAAAGAGATTATGACAGCCCAACCTCAATACCATTACTTTCAGAACCCAAAATGACTAGTATTAGTTAAAAGTGAGGGCTAAAGTTTACAGGCTTCCAGCTTCCACATAACCATGTTGGAGAATCAACATCAAATACAGTTCTACAATATCCAATAGAGACAAGGGGGGAAGAGAACAATAGCAATCTGAGCAGATCACAATGACTCATTTCTCATGCTACTTACTAAGACTACCTCCATCAGGTAAATAATGAACCCCCTTTCAGAATTCCAATTTCTGTACCACATTAATACGATAGTCAATAACTCGTCCCATACGGCTTAAAACAACAGATAAGACGCAAGGTGCAATTGAAATAAGCAATGGGCTGATCATCTCCATCAATATTAATCTTCTGACATATCTAGAAGTATTTTATCTTCATAATGAACAGGCAAGGAAACCAGCAGTATATTAAATGCTTAGGCAAGAAAACTTCGATTTTTGTTAGATAGTCCAAGTATCCTCACCTAACAGTCATACTACTTACCTAATAGACATTAAACATAAATGACATGGAACAAACCATAAAGCAATAATCTTAATGGCATGGATAATAATACTAATTGCTCAGTACACCATGCACTCGACATAATATACATCATAAAATTTATAATTAAGAATACATCACTGATAATTTCACAAAAAAAAAAATTAATAATGTGTTTTAAGAATAATGTGAAAAAATCACAGCACATAGAAACTAAAATCTATACCGACCTCCAGTTCCTTTTCCTGGGAGAGTCTTTGGATGAGTGATGAGTGCATCTGCAAACTATAGTTGGGATTCTGCATACATAAATGACTTGGAAAAATGAAACAAATTCCTAAGAGGAAAAAAAAGTAAAAGCTTCACAAAAGCAGATTTCATCAAGCAGGCCTTATGTTTCAGTATTAAGTAAAACACATAAAAAAACTTTTCCCTTTTCCAAAAAGCAAAGAGTACTTTACAAACATTAAAAAATAGCATATAACATACAAAACGAGCCACCAAGAAAGAAAAGCCAAACAGAAACTTTAAAGTAAGAAAATAGCATGCTGACCTGCTTTTCAACGTACGGTATAGTTTTTATACAGATAGTTCCTTATGTATTTATGGATGGATGACGAACATATTAATCTTCGAAACTATGTTTTCTTATAGAAAAGAAAACAAGAGAGTGAGAACATAAGAAGAATTTAATCCGGAATTTTTTGCAGAATAGACAAACTGCAATATAGTTCGTGCCTAAGGATCATAGTTTTTTCAACTTGTATTGATATACGGACACGTTTTTTTTCATCGTTTTTTTTTCAAGGAAAACAAAGAATACTGCATCTTTTACAAATTTAACAAAGAATATCTCTATGCAATGAATTAAAATGCGTGGAATTCCATGAGTCGTAATGAAAACAAACAACGACTGCAATCTAGGTTCTTACTACTATTACCCTGCTTCAAGTCATGAGTCTGACACATCAAGAAACAGGATCAATGAAGTCAAACAGACGCACTCGAATGAGAGTTTCTTTTAGCAATTTCAGAAAATTCGAAATCGACCAAACCAAAATTGCATTGCTTGTCGTCCACAAACAGCCTTCAAACAATCCAAAATCTCCGATGTTCATCTCATATAGATACACTTCTCAGTTCGCCTCCAACAACAAAAACAATCAACTAAATCCAATAAGGCGAGTGATATATCTAAAATTCACAGGATTCTACACAATCAACTCCGCACAAAAGAACGTTCACGCTCCAAAAACCAAAGACGCATACAATTCACATCCAATCCATAAAATCAATTCTACTAACTCGACACTTGAAGTTAAACGAATGCAAACCCGATGAGAAGGTAGAAAAAGATGAAGAAAAATCAATTACACATACTTGACGAAAGTTGATGTGCCTGCTCTCGAGCAAACCGCAGACGTTACCATCGTGAAAGGCGAAATCCTCCATGAGATAAGGGAGAACTCAGAGAAACCCTAGCGTGGAACCAACTCCGACCGATTATCTGCAGTTGCAGCAGTGAAGGTTCCGATCATTCTACAATTTTCACGCTCCCAGCTGAGAACCGTCCCTATGGCGTACCCAAATAAATATATAGAGTGCTCTGTGGGCGAATTAGATTAAGGTCGTGTGACAACTAATTTAATTAATTTCCTGTT
This sequence comes from Cucurbita pepo subsp. pepo, assembly GCF_002806865.2. Taxonomy (NCBI): domain Eukaryota; kingdom Viridiplantae; phylum Streptophyta; class Magnoliopsida; order Cucurbitales; family Cucurbitaceae; genus Cucurbita; species Cucurbita pepo. The sequence continues at coordinate 1,885,231 of NC_036639.1, read as the reverse complement.
AAGAATGAGAAATAGAAATAGAATTGGGATCGAAAGTATGATCTTCATTCATGTTTAACACGTTTAAATAGGATACAAACTATCAACTAATACCTAAAAATAGAAAAAATATATATCTAACTAAATCTGGTAAATAAATAAAATATACGGTTAATCAAATCTATACTAACAACTCCCTAAATATGTGAGATATATTCTAACTAATTATCACCGCAAAATATCCTCTTAATACTCCCCCTCAAGTTGGAGAGTGTATGTCGATCACACCCAACTTGTCCTTCAAAAAGTCAAATTGTTGTCTTCCCAAAGCTTTAGTAAAAACATCTGCCAATTGCATTTTGGTCGATACATAATACGGTTTGATGATTCCAGCTTGTAACTTTTCTCGAACTATATGACAATCTATTTCAATGTGTTTCGTACGTTCATGAAAAACTGGATTGGCTGCTATATGTAATGCTGCTTGATTATCACAATATAATAATGCTGGTTCGGACAGTGAAACATTCAAGTCTTGAAGAATGTATCTTAACCAAGTTAACTCTAAACAAGTATTTGCCATAGCTCGATACTCGGCTTCTGCTGATGATCTGGACACATTAGTCTGCTTTTTAGACTTCCAAGAAATAATTGAATTTCCGAGGAAAATGCAGAACCCAGAAATAGATCGTCTGGAAGTTCGACAACCACCCCAGTCAGAATCGCAATATGCCTGTAATCTTAAATTGTTTTCAGATGGCAGTAGAAGTCCTTGACCAGGAGTGCCTTTGATGTACCTCAGAACTCGAAGAGCTGCCTCCCAATGTGGTTTTCTTGGTTCATGCATAAATTGGCTAAGCATACGAACTGAATAAGCTATGTCAGGCCTAGTGACGGTCAAATATATTAATCTGCCAATCAACCGTCTGTATTTACTTGGATCATTCAACTTCTCTCCTTCAGTTAAAGAAAGTTTCAGATTTTGCTCCATAGGAAATTTGTCTGGACGTGCTCCTGTAAGACCTGTGTCTTGAAGTATGTCTAGAGCATACTTCCTTTGAGACATAAAAATTCCTTTTCTAGATCGAGAAAATTCAATGCCTAGAAAATATTTCAAATTTCCTAAATCTTTGATAAGAAATTTCTGGAGTAAACTAGTCTTGAGATATTGAATTTCTTCGAGATCATTGCCTGTCAACAGAATATCATCAACATAGATTAGAACTGCAGTGAAAGAAGTACCTTTACTCTTAGTAAACAAAGAGTAATCTGCTTTGGACTGAGTGTAGCCTGCATTTTGTATAGTTGTAGAAAATATGGAGAACCAATTGCGAGAAGCCTGTTTTAATCCATAAAGAGATTTATGGAGCCGACATACTGTATTCTCCCCCTGTCGGCGAAGACCTGGTGGTAAAGACATATAAACTTCCTCGTCTAGATTACCATGGAGAAAGGCATTTTGAACATCCAACTGATGGGTGAACCATTTTCGAGCAGCAGCAACAGTGAGTAAGCAACGAAGTGTAGTAAGTTTCGCTGTAGGGGAAAATGTTTCTGTGTAATCAATACCTTCAACCTGAGTGTATCCCTTTGCTACTAGTCGAGCTTTATAACGTTCAACAGAACCATCAGAGTTGTATTTAATTTTGTACACCCAACGACAACCAATAGCTTTATGACCAAGTGGTAGAGGAACGAGAGACCATGTATGATTACGTTCCAAAGCTGCAATTTCATCATTCATAGCCTGCTGCCATAACGGGTCGCCAACTGCCTCGTCATAGGTTTTAGGTTCTGTCTGGGATGTAATAAGAGCTAGAAAAGCACGTTGAGTAGGAGAAAAACGAGAGAATGAAAGGTAATGATGAAGGGGATACCTGGTGCCAGTGCCGGGACTTGAGCTAGAGGTTAAATGATTGGCTCCAGAAGACATCTCATAATCCTTATGCCAAGCTGGAGGCTGTTTAGTACGAGTAGAACGTCGAAGTGGAGCTGATGTATCAGGTGGGATAGGATTGGAATTAGTGGGCGAATCTGGAGAAGGTGGAGGAGACGACGGAGTAGGAGGTGAAGGAATAGAAGGTGGAGGATGGATGTTTGAGTAGGATGGATCATGAAGTGGTACAACAGGAGTCGAAGGAGCTAATGTCGAAGTTTGTGAAGCTGATGAAAAAGGAAAATCATCTTCACAAAATTTGACATCACGGCTGATAAAGAATTTGTGAGATTGCATGTCATACAACTTGTAACCTTTATGACCACAAGGATATCCTACGAAAACACAAGGAGTTGCCCTAGGTTCAAATTTTTGCTTAGGATGTACTATAGTTGCATAACATTTACAACCAAAAACTTTAAGATGATGAAATGTAGGTGGTCGTTTGTAGAGTGCTTCAAAGGGTGTCTTGTTAGATAATAATGGTGATGGCGTTCTATTTATAAGATAAACAGCCGTTAAAATGCACTCTCCCCAAAAATTAAGTGGAACCTGTGACTGAAAAAGAAGAGACCTAGCTACATTTAGGATATGGCGATGCTTGCGTTCTACGACTCCATTTTGTTGTGGAGTATAGACACAAGTGCGCTGAAATTCAATACCACAAGAAGTAAAGAATGGTTGCAAAGATAGGAACTCAGTCCCATTGTCTGATCGAACTATCTTGATAGTAGTATGAAATTGAGTTTGAACGAATTTAACAAAGTTCATTAACAAATGATGTACTTCTGACTTATGTTGCATTAAAAAAACCCAAGTACATCGAGTAAAATCATCAACAATAGTGAGAAAAAAACGCAAACCAGAATGGGTAGGAATTTTATGTGGTCCCCAAACATCACAATGTATCAGATCAAAAGCAGAATGGGTTGTTATTGAACTTCTTGGGAAAGACAACCTAGTTTGTTTTGCTAACGGGCAGATACTACAATTATGAGAATAACTCGCATTATTAAGATGCAATTGATCAGCTAGAAATTTAAAACGAGAAAAGGAAGGATGACCTAGGCGTAAATGCCACAAATCAGATGACTGAGATACTTGATGAGCTGAAGATTTGATTGGAGATGAAGAAATATGATAGAGACCTCCAAATTGTTTACCCGAGCCAATCATCTTCCCCGTAGCCAAGTCCTGCATAACACAAGAATCAGGATAGAAGGTGACATAACATTTCAAGTTATTGGTAAGTTTGCTGATCGACATTAGGTTTAAATTGAATGAAGGCACACATAAAACGTTGTTTAATTGAAGGTTAGGGCTAAGGGAAATATTGCCAGTATGTGACACACGTGCTGTCTCTCCATTAGGCAAATTTATTGTAGACATGATGGCAGCCTTTGGTTCAGTCATAACAGAAGATTTTGATACTATATGATCCGTAGCTCCACTATCGAGAATCCATGAATTAGAACTCGCAGAGTTAATAGATAATGTAGATATGGGAAGCAAACCTGCAACATTGACGTGATTGTCGGAATTACCAGAAGGGTGATGATTGATTGCAGATAAGGCTTGTGCTATCTGTCGTAATTGCTCAGAAGAAAAATTTGGAATGGAATTAGGTGACTGTTCTTCTGTATTCAACTGTGAAACATCGGCCATATTTGCAGATGATCGATATCCACGGTTATTGTGTTGATTGTCTTGTCTTGTCCTTCCAGAATTATTTTTCTGTCGACACCGATCTTCTGTATGGCCCCTTCTATCACAAAAGTTACAGTGAAACTTAAGAATTCGACACTCATTGATTGTATGACCACTTTTATTGCAGTGTTCACACTTTTTGTCCTTGGCGAATTTTGAATATATTGTTTTCTTTTGCACTGCTGATGCAATCGAGATTTTCTCAGTAGGTTCGGAAGTTACCTGACGCTGCATCTCTTCTTGTACAAGTAATGAATAGGCTTGCCTCACATTAGGTAATGGAGACATCATCAATATGTTAGATCTCACCGTTTTATAAGACTGATTGAGCCCCATGAGCAATTGCATCAACTTGTCTTCTTCGCGTTGATCAATATGTATTTGACGTTGATTACAGGTAAATGGTGTGCGGTACGCTTCCAGTTCATCCCAGAGTGCTTTGAGCTTGGTGAAATATGTTGACAGTGCCATGGTTCCTTGTGACATCGTTGCTATCGAGTTTTGTATTTGAAAAATTGCTGGAGCATTCTTTTGTGAGAATTGATCGTGAAGATCAACCCACACTTGATGAGCTGTCTTGGCGTGAATAATGCCTTTAGCGATATCTGCTTCAACGGAATGAGTTAACCAAGATATTATCATACTGTTGCACTGATTCCAGAGTTCGAATTCGGTTGAATTTGCATCTTGGGACGGTTCCTCAATTGTGCCATCAATGAAGCCAATTTTCTTCTTGGCAATAAGAGCATGCATAACTGATTTACTCCAGGATTGGTAATTTGCTCCATTTAATTTGATTGGAACAAGTGAATATCCTGGCTGATCAGAGTGATGAATATAGTACGGATGTGTTAAATCAACATCCGAAATTTTGAAGCTGGATTTGGCTGATTCCGCCATAAAGGAAATTTTGATATTTAAGAACACCAAGATCGGTGCTCTGATTTCATGTTAAGAATGAGAAATAGAAATAGAATTGGGATCGAAAGTATGATCTTCATTCATGTTTAACACGTTTAAATAGGATACAAACTATCAACTAATACCTAAAAATAGAAAAAATATATATCTAACTAAATCTGGTAAATAAATAAAATATACGGTTAATCAAATCTATACTAACAACTCCCTAAATATGTGAGATATATTCTAACTAATTATCACCGCAAAATATCCTCTTAATATTTCCTGGATTATTCTTTTTTTATTATTTCTTTTTCTTTTTTTCTTTTTTTTCTCCAGAAATATATATAAATATATATCGTGAAAATTAATAAAATAAAATAAAAAATTAACTGTGTAAATCAATTTAAAAATTATTCATACTTCAATTTTTACATATTTATAAATTTATTTAAAAATTGCTTATGAAAATAAATATAAAAAATAAATTGATACAATTATAAATTCATAAACTAATAATAATTTAAGATTTTTGTTAATGTAATTTTAAAGTTTATGAATATAAATATTTATTTTACTTTTTACTTTTTACTTTTACCCATGTAATGTTGAAATTATGATAAGAACAAATTTACTGATGGAGATAAATATTAAAAACACGGAATTAGGTGATCAGTTATTAACACGAATCTTCTCTATTTGAGGGTTATTATTGAGATTTCTCGCAAAATAAAAAAAAAAAAAAAAAAAGAAAAAAAAATCTAAAAGTTTCCGTAAATAAATCAAAATTAAATTAACATTTAATTAATAAAAAATATTTTAATAATTTAATAAAAAATAAATTGAAGTGCTATTTATTTATTTATATGAAATGATAATAGATCAACTATCATCGTCAAGCTTCAAAGTTTAAAAACGTGTTAATTAGAAAGAGGTTTTCACACCCTTGTAAAAAATGTTTAGTTCCCTTCTTTAATCGATACGGGACCTCTTAATTTACTTCCTTGGAGCCAACGTCCTTGCTGGCACACCTCCTAGCGTCTGGCTCTGATACCATTTGTAACCGTTCATGTACATCGCTAGTAGATGTTGTCTAGTTTAACTGGTTGCATATTGTTATCAGCCTCATAATTTTTATACGCGTATGCTAAAGAGAGATTTTTATGCCCTTTTAACTATATCACTGGTTTAATACCCTAAAGTTTTTGTGAATTATAAAAAAAATAAAATGAAAATGATGCGGTTTATGGGACCCACATGTCACATCAGTTTGAAAATAATATTTTCGAGATTCTATTTAAAAATAAATAATTAATTAATTAAGATTTCTTAAATCTTTTTATTCTTATATTCCTATCTATACAAAAATTGCATATTATAAATCGAGAGAAAATGTGTTTAGTCATTGTTTGTGTATATATACATATAGATATGCTCTCCTATATGTTCTTACTGTCACTTTTATATAATAATCATTCTAAATTCAATTTCGACTAGATTAAGAATTTATTTGAATTTGAACCGGATTAATAATTTATTTGAATTTAGTTTAGTTCAAATAAATGAAAATTTTTATAAATTAAATTGATTAATGAATTTTCAAAAGACTAAATTGGATTTTAGTCGAATAAACTCAAAATATTTGTTTTTAGAAAAAATTATTTATTTTGTTTTTATATAATTTTTAAGAAGATAACCTTTTAAAATATATATTAAAATTGAAGTGGTTATTAAATGTTTGAAAATAAATAATAGATATTTTACTACTAACATTTTACTTTTATTAAAAAAAAAAATGAATAAATGACTCAAATAACGAGAATCAACTCAACCCAAAATATTATAACTAGGTTGAGTTGAGTTTATTATTTAATAAAAAGTGTTTGAGTCGGACTTGCAATCCAAGGGAGGGTAAATATTGAAACTCCTTACGCATAACACGATGTTCATTCAACTCTGAGAAAAAAAGAATTTCCAATCGAAAGAGAATAACAAGGCTGAAATTCTAAATTGTACGAGTCTACGATCTAATAGAGTTCACTCATTCGGTAGCGAGAGGAAGATGAAGAATGATAGCTAAATAGCTTTCTTAAATGCGGGGTTATCAGTGATTGAACTAATAAAGAAACCCTATACAAACAACCGACAACATAAATATAGATCACGAAGTTGGATGTTCAAATTAATATGGATCCATCGTTCATTTTGAATATTCAACTGAAAAACAACGATATAAAATAACAAGTCCCTAATATTATTGCACAAATGATACAATAGAAGCATTGAACAAATAACATAACTTCCACCGCTGAGAATTCATGACACAAGTTCCTATATCAAAAACTCAAAGAAATGAAAAGAAATTTGAATGTTCGGAATATGAATGCCATCGACTCGATCAAACAACCTAAACTTCAGTTATTTCAAAACAAATCAAATGATCATTCAAATTGTCACGACTCTCTAGAACAGTTGTTTTAAACACTTGAAAAATCATTCCAGACAAACGTTTGATCGAATGAAACAAAAACACTTCACCGAATCATAAACTCATATTCTCTACTGTCACTTCCTCTAAGCTAAAGGGGTAAGTGGGTTTGTACATTATGAGAAAGAAAGATGTCAAAATGCAATAATCCTAACTGCTCTTTCATTCTTCACTGATAAGTGAAAACTGGGCCAAAGAGGATCCTAAATGTACTAAGAAAGACCTATTTTTTTTCGCATTTGTGGGAATTTCAGTTCACCAAATAGAATGCTTCATACCGAGGCCATTACAGGTCAAAATAAGGCCTTTGTATCGCTTGAGATAATCCTGCAGACAAAGAACTATATTGGAACACAAAGAACTGCACGGAAGCATCATAATAAAGTTCCACAAAGAGGAATGATGGAAAGAAACTTCGTACCACTATGTTATCATCGTTTACATAAAGCATTCCCTTCTCGTCGTATTCCTGCCTCCTACAAGGATCGCTTAAAACTGCGGAACGAAATCACACAAGAATCTTAAATTTCAATAACCAATATCTATTTCATGCCCAGTTAACACAATACTCAAACTCAACAAAATGAATAAATGGTACTAATTCAAGCCAGGGAAGTTCAACAACACGTGGGTACATTCGTGGGATATTCGAACCTCTAACCTTCTGGTAAACTACGGGTGAATGTTTGTAAGCAAGAGAGAATTTTGAAAATTTGTTACAAAACAACCTAAGAAGGATTATGATGGGATGGATGCTCTTACTCGAATCGTTCTTTGTCGGGATGTTAGATCCATGGTTACATTAATAGGTACCGAACTTTTTATCCTTGTGCGTGTCAACATTTTCGAACATAATATATTGCTAAACGAGATAAAAAAATACGAATGGGGATTGAAAATCTCCAGAACCAAATTTAGTAATACAATGCACTTAAAAAGTTCTTATGTGGTTCCGTGCTCATCTTGGGATAGCTAACTACAAGGACATAGACCGAGATAATCAAAATTTTACATTTAACTACTTAATTTAAGACAAATCAATTGCTATCCTTCTTCTTTGATTTGCCTTGGTAAACAACTTACCAACATATTCATAAACAAAGTTGAACTCAAACCATAAAACTCGCCTAAAAGAAGCAACCCAAAAGTGCTGATGTTCAGCTAGAATGAACATCACACAGAGAAATATTCCCAACATCTAGAAAATGGCAAAGAAAAAAAAAAGAAAACAGAAGAGGAACCAAAAACAAAAGAACGGTGCCCCAATAAGATTCTTTTAAAAACAATTCTTTAGTTTTTGCTCCTTCAATACTTGAAATGGAAAATTGTAACGGCCCAGATCCACCGCTAGCCGATATTGTTCTCTTTGGACTTTCCCTTTCGGGCTTGCCCTCAAGGCTTTAAAACGCGTCTGTTACGGGAAAGTTTCCACTCCCTTGTCCAACCAATGTGGGACACACAATCCACCCCCCTTCAGGGCCCAATGTCCTCGCACTCGTTCCTTTCTCCAATTTGATGTGGAACCCCCACCAAATCCACCCCCCATTTGGGGCCAGCGTCCTTACTGGCACACCGCCTCGTGTCTACCCCCTTCGGGAATAGCGAGAAGGCTAGCACATCGTCCGGTGTCTAGCTCTGATACCATTTGTACCGACCCAGATTCACCACTAGCAGATATTGTCCTCTTTGGGCTTTCCCTTTCGGGCTACCCCTCAAGGTTTTAAAACACATCTACTAGGGGAAGGTTTCCACACCAAATGATGGTTTGTTCTCCTCCCCAACACATAAAAAAGGTTAGATATAAAACTAAGCCATTGCCTCACAGAAAGATTTTTTAACTGTGCCACTAGAGAAAAAAAAAAAAAACTCCTAGAAGTTGCAGAAACATATACGGAAGGCAGAAGAATTTTCTCCCCAGAAGCTACTGGTTGTTTTGAAATTCTAAATAAATAAATAAAGATAATTAACAATCTTCTCTGACTTTGATTAACTATATGAATAACAAAAAGAAAAAAAAAAAAGTTATGGCACGCAACTGACCTTCATATGCCTCGTTTATTTCCTGAAATCTGGAAGTGGCACCGTCGTGGTCTTTCTTCTTGTCAGGATGCCATTTCTGCACACAATCCAACCGATAAACAAACGAAAATCAAAAGAAAAGAGATAAAAATTTACCGATAAACAATTACAGAGAGAGAGCGAACCAGAGCCAGGCGTATGTAATTGGAACGAATTTCATCGTCCGTAGCATCGTAATCGACCTCCAAAATTTTGTAATAATCCTAGAAACAGGCGGAGATAAGAAATTGCGGCCAATACGCTTCGGTAGATGGCAGGAAAGTTGAAGAACGTTAATTAAAATACCTTCGGCTTAACAATGGCGGAGAAGAAATCGAAATTGATGTGGGAATGTTGATGATCGGAGTCGGTATCATTGTGATTGTCTTCCCACGCACCCGACATCGTTCTGGAGTGTTTGGCATCCGGGAAAATGGAGAGAAATTGAGAGAAAATGGCGGTTTCTTGATATGATTGTTAATTGTTGTTATTCGTTGCGTACTGGGTTTGGGGAAGCCAGTGGTCCCGCTCTGTCTCTGCGCGTGGGATCTCTTTTAGTTTTCTTGGGCCTGTTACTGGGCCTGGGCTTCTATCTTTTTTTTATTTATTATTATATAACATCTTAAATGTCTGCCACGTGGCAAGATCAGAGAACGAGTTTCCTTCTAAAAAAACTCTCATAGTACTACGATTGGAATGAAACTTAGGCCGGCGAGTATAGTAAACACCACAGAGGATCGCCTCTCTCAGTAAGCTATCATGCCCAAGACATCGTGTATCCCTTCCCTCCCTATAACACTTCGGTCCACGTTCTGTTTTATTGTCGAAACCATAACAAGCAACCCGAATTGAAAACATCGGTTGAAAGGGAATGAATGGCAAGTAAGAAGCTGAATCTTCAAAATTATCTCCCACTGAGAACCTTGTAGTCCCGTTAGTACTATTCCAGTACCTGATTCTACTATTGAAGTAAGCGGAATACCCTTGCCCTTTCCAACCCCTGTTCTGGTTCGTTTAAGATTGATCATGTCAAACTTGAATGATTCTATGTTCTCCTCACACTTGTTAAGATTGATCATGCCAAACTTGAATGATTCTACGTTCTCCTCACACTTTTGTTTAAGATTGATCATGTTAAACTTGAATGATTCTACGTTACATAGAATTGCAAAGAAATTTAGTCATTGGCTAAAGAAAAGCACAAATGCGTACATTTCTCAAAATAAAAATTTTAATGTTCATCACGCATTTAAAGCGGCTGTAATCATATTTCATGACCATAATTAGCCACTTTGTATACTTTATGACTATAATTAGCTATTATGTAAATAAGTCTGGACAACATTTTATTCGCGTCTTTCTTGAATTTTTATATTACACGATTCATTTCTATTTTTTTATAATAATAAATTTAAATAAATATTAATTTTAAATTTTATGTTAAATAAATATCTCAATTTTAAAATTCACCTTACACAAAATTAGAAATATAATAATAAAATAAAGTAAAAATATGAACCGTTATTGTAGTTATTATTAATTGGAGGGAAACAATTCTATCCATGTAATATTAATTTCACAATAACAAAGAAACAAAAAAAATAATAAAAATAAAAATTCCAGCTAATTATAAGCTATTAATTACTTCAAATAAATAAATAAGCTATGAAATAATCGAGTAGGGCCACCGCCACCGCACACCAAAAAGACAATATTATTTATTAAATTAATTTAATGAAAAAATGTCAGAAAATGATCAATTTTATTCTATGATTCCGCTTGTTTCCCGCGAGGCGTTCAAAAATTTTCAAACCAAAGTTGTTTTCATAATGTTCGATGATTCTCAATCATCCAATGGGGCGCCGACACGTTGCATAGAGTAATCCTCCACGTGGCACGACGAGAGCATGTCTTGACGATCTCGATCTTGTCTGCCCATAATTTCCCCTAGCCGTTGGTCTCCCATCAATTCTATTTATCTAGTTTATGCGTTTTTATAATAAGCTTTTGGCATTAAATATTTGAATTTTCAATTTTGTATAAAACTTTATGTAGTTGAGTCGCCTCGCCTCTTCTTATTGTTTCGTCCGCCTGCTTCTTTTTTTTAAACGTGCCGGGTTGTTCGGTTTTCATTTTTGGGTCTGTAAAAGGGAGCCATTAAGAGCAAATTGTCCCAATCCGCTCATGCGATAAAAAATAGTCGTGCAACGAGATATTTCATATCCTCTCTTTCAGCAAGGCATGTCTGCCTTAGTGGTGTAAGAATTCACACGCAAAACTTAAAATATATTATAATTTATTTCTAAAGCAATAGATCCCTATATGATTTTAAAGCTCGATTTTATTTTTTAATTTTTTAATAAAAAATAATTCACCCGATCAGTATGACTGTGGTTGACTCTAAAAAGTAAAGGCTCCAGTTTTGCTTAAGCCAAGTCATAGCATCTAAGACATTGTATGAGCATCGATTCAATCGACCCTATCTTAATAGCCAAACCCATGGTTCAACCTTTTAAATTTGGCTATGAATCCGAGTTTGTCTAAGTTTGAGTTGAGTTGAGGGCGGGGACTTATTTGACCCGTTAAATATTAATTATTTTTTAAAAGATTTTATTGATTAAACATTATTATAATCCATTGATTTTCTACTATTTATTTTTGTATTTATTTTATTACTTTTTTACACGATATAATTACTGAAATTATAAAAAGTAGTATTTTAATTTTTTTTTTGGGGATATTTTAATTAAATTTTAGCTGTCCCAAATTGACATATTGGAAGAAATTTTGAAATTTTTACTCGTATTTTAAATTCGAATATTAAATAAAGCAAAAACTGGAAATTCGGCACCGGCTCAAGCTGTGACGAAAAAGGACAGAAAGTAGGGGCCAAGTGGGACCCGCACTCACATGTGAACCGGTTGCCAGTCGTCTTCTATCGGCTAGTGAAGGAAAGCGTTGCGTCCCCACTTCAACGTTCACTGATATTTTCCCATTATTAAAAAAAAAAAAAAAAAAAAAAAAAAAAAAAAAAAAAAAAAAAAAAAAAAAANGCGCACACTTGAAGTACGTGTCCTTTAATTTCGGCCTAATTAATGAATTATTCCAAATAAAACACCATGAAAACGTCGTCGTTTCCTTTAATGCAAATACTTTATTTAATAATTGTGAAAAATATGGAATCTAAAATAAATAAATAAATAAATAGATAAATAAATAAATAAATAAAAGCTGGCCAAAAAGTAGCACCATAAGCCGTAGTCCCTTGCTTTCCAGTGGGTTTCAGAGCTAAAAAGCTTGCTGTATAAGCAAACTTTTGTCTCCATTTTTTCTTCAAATCTCGTACTCGTTTTCCCTCTCTATTGATCTTCTCTCTCTCTTTCTGTTCATCTCAATCTGCGTGATTTACCGAGCGGCATTGCCTTTTTTGTCGAGGTTCTTCGTGCAGTGAGCTCTGAGCGTTCGATTCTAATGTGAGTTCCTGGTAATTTCTGAACTCTGGATTTGAGATTTGATTTCGCGGTTGTGAGATTAGGAGGTTGAAAGGGAGGTAGAATGTTTACCGACGGACTTGATAAAAGTGCCCTTCGATGGGTTCGCGAGGTTTCATTCTACTTCAATCCCTATTATTTTGCTTTTAAATTGATTTTGTTGTCAAATTGTTCTTGTTCATCTTTCTTCACACTGTTGAGCTTTGGTGTGGGAATTTCTGCTATCAGTTGATTATTTTGTTTTTTTGACAGAAGGAAGTACCGTTTGGTTCTTCGAATATGAGGTCTCGAGCCGATCCAATCACTGGCATCAGAGCGGGTACCGGAGCAAGGGGGTTTGGATTGCCACCGCCGTCGAAATTCAGAAGTGGACATTTGCCGGGGAGTGCGATTCCAGTATCGAGAACCATATCAGGCGATGTGGACAATAGTGCATCAGCTTCAGAGAATGATATGAGTACTGATTCTGAGGAGGATGTTTATGGAACTAGATATTCTATGGACTCATCACCGCAACGGAACGGAGTACCAAATCGTTCTGGTTATAGATATGGAAATCATCTGCCGGGGAGGTTAAATAATGGGAGTGATTACTTTTTCTCTGATGTTAGTTCGTCGAGGGAAACTTTGGTGGGGGGCCATAGGCCAATGGCTGAAAGGATGAGGGCTACAAATGGGAGATTCCCAACTGGGCAGAATGTTTATACAGAAGACGATTCTTCTGATTCTGCTGCGAGTTCTGAATTTTCTACTACACAAGTGGGGGGAAGTATTAATGGAGCTATACCCAGGAATAGAGCTTCAATGGCTTCAGATGGATACTCATCAAGCCAGCCTTCTCGTATGAATGCAGGCAATGCGCCTAGAAAGGTCTACATTTCTTTGAAACTTTTATGTTCCTCATTTTTCATCTGTGTAATGCTGATTTAGTCTATTCTGCAAGATCAGCAAAATGGAAGGTTTTCGGACGACGATGATCAAGATGACGTTCCCAGTGCGCCTCCTTTTTGTGCTTCATCGCATGAAATTAAACAATGCCCTGAAAAATGCCAAGACGTGAAGCTTAACGGCGCAGATGATCGTAAAACTCCGTCTGGGGTTGAATTGCAGAATGGGAAGAAGAGCAGTGACCAGTTTGTGAGGTTGGTTTCTGAACCAGTGACCGGTTTGAACTGCAGCACGAAAAATTTCCCATTAGAACAGTCTAAATAAATGACAGCCAAGTCTTTGTATTCATTAACATTTCATTGTTACGATTTATTGTTCGTTCTAAAAGTTGGGATCGGAAATGTTATCATCTCCTTGCTCTATTTGCAGACCTGTGAATTCGGAAGCTGCTGGGAGTTCAGGATTAGCTCGCCTCCCCACATATAATGCCAGGTTTTGCCATCTAAACTGTTTAGGGTTTGTTGTTGATGACAAGCTATCTTAATTTAGTTTGCTTATGGGGTTTATAATTCCAATATCAGTGCTTTAGGGCCGTGGTATGCTGTCATAGCATATGATGCCTGTGTGCGTTTATGTCTTCATGCTTGGGCAATGGAGAATATGGAAGCCCCGACGTTTTTGGAAAACGAATGTGCAGTACTACGAGATGCATTTGGGTAGGTCCATTCTCATTTCATTTGACTTCTTACAATTTTTCTTATGCAAAGAGTCAAAATCTTGAGTTGAAAACTTGCTCTTCATTGCTTTTACCAACTTATGTCTCGATCGATATGCTGCAGTTTACGCCAAGTACTCTTACAGTCGGAGGATGAATTGTTGGTGAAGCGTACTTCTGAACTCGCCAATGAGGGAGCTCCCACTAAACCAAAGAAAACAATAGGAAAAATAAAGGTGCAAGGTAAAGTGCATGGTATTCATAAAAAACCTCATTGTTCAGGTGGCAATGAATGTGACCTAAAGAATGTTTATTGTGCAGTGAGGAAAGTGAAGATGGGGCTGGATCCACCAACAGGCTGTAATATTTTATCTTTAAAATCACCTGTAGTGAACCTAGAAACCATCAAGTACCAATTTTCTAGCTTTCAATCAGCAGTAGTTTCTGGATGGCATGCTTTGAATAAAATTCGCGTTGCACCACGGATACCTGTAAACAGTTCTCTATCTAGACAAAGCATGGCATATGTGCATGCAAGCACCCAGTACATCAAGCAGGTATCCAAAGTTCTTAAAGCTGGTGTAACGACCCTGCGCAGCAGTTCAACTTCTTACGAGGTGGTACAAGGTAATGCTTACTTACAATTCTGATTTTTTACATGTTATGCCCTTGGTAATGTTTGACACGAACTGAATCCCGTCTTTTGCTGTCATCAGAAACATACCCATGTTTGCTAAGACTGAAAAGTTTAGCTGAGGAAGATGCCGTCAAAATGCAAGCTGGATCAGGAGAAACTCATGTCTTGTATGTTATTTGCTCATGTACCATTTTTTAGTTAGGAATCCTTGTTCACGAAATCGCTGACAAGTGACAACTTTACAGCTTTCCAGATGGTCTTGGTGATGATCTAATAATTGAAGTTCAGGATTCCAATGCAAAGCATATTGGTCGAGCAGTCTTGCAAATAGCTGCCATTACTGACAACCCAGTAAAATCTTTTTTGACCCTGAAAATGCGTTATGTTTAAGAGTAATTCAACTATATTTGAAGATTTATACAAAAATTAAATGCAGGCAGAAAAATTACGTTGGTGGTCTATTTATCGAGAGCCTGAACATGAGCTCGTGGGAAAAATTCAACTATATGTAAATTACTCAGCAAGTACTGATGATAGTCAACCGAAGGTATATTACTATAGATTTCCTTTCTCAAGTTTAGATCGCCTTCCCTTAGCCACGTAACTTTCCCGTTGCCAATTAGATCTCTTATTAAGCATTCCACTCTTTTTCCTCATTTGATAATGTACTGATCTTGTCTTTGAAATTGAATAAACTGATTTTCTTTCGAGGATCCCCCTTCGCCAAATTTAGGCAAAATGGATCTTACCCGATTGTTTCGGTTGAATTTTCTGATTCCTGAGCTTCTTCATGATTTTAAGAAGCACTTTTCTTCAAGCTGATCTCAATTAGATCTCTCTGGCCTATTTGTACTTGTTGTGAATTTATTAACAAGGAAAAATGTTTTAGACAACCTTTGGTTTTCCAAGGTGCTTCTAAATTATTTGAAGTTTGAACATGTTGTAAATATATTTTTTATTTGTGGTCCCTAGTGCGGTTTGGTGGCAGAAACAGTAGCATACGACCTAGTTCTTGAGGTTGCCATGAAGGTTCAGCATTTTCAACAGAGAAACCTTTTGTTGCATGGTTCCTGGAAATGGCTTTTGACAGAGTTTGCATCATACTATGGCATTTCAGAAGTATATACCAGATTAAGGTAAGAGGGCTATGTTAAGATAATTACTTATTCGACATAAATGGCCGGCACTGTGAATAAAGTTACACTATTATGTGGTGATGAATATTGATGGTACCTGGCATGTCAATAGATATCTTTCATATATCATGGATGTTGCCACGCCAACAGCTGACTGCCTCACCTTGGTACACGACTTGCTCATGCCTGTTGTTATGAAGGGCCATGACAAAAGCACGTTGAGTCATCAAGAGGTAGTAATTCGAGCTTCCTTGTTCAAACCAGTAGATGCTTATTTTATCTCTACTATTTTATACTTCAGTATTGTATATAATGAACATTTTGCAAATCTTGTTGGTTGTCTCTCAGAACCGAATTTTAGGAGAAACCAGGGTTCAAATTGAGCAGACACTTGCTCTTGTTTTTGAGAATTATAAATCACTTGATGAAGCAGCTCTCTCAGGTCTTATGGAGGTGTACAGACCTGCAACTGGAGTTGCAGCGCCTGCTATCGAACCTGCAGTTAAATTGTACACACTTCTTCATGATATTCTTTCTCCAGAGGCGCAAACTTCTTTGTGCCATTATTTCCAGGTTTTGAGAAACTTCATATCTGTAGGAAGTAGGATTGCATTGTCAAGTTGAATGTTCAATTTTTGCCCTAAGGGTTAGCGTCTTTTCAGGTTGCTGTGAAAAAGAGATCAAGGAGGCACTTGAGTGAGACAGATGAATATATGGGTAACAATAACGAAGGCAGTTTGGTCGATAATGTCACTATGTCCACTGCTTACCAAAAGATGAAATCAGTGTGTCTTAACATTAGGGAGGAGATATTATCTGACATTGAGATCCATAATCAGCATATACTTCCCAGGTACCGCCTGCATGTTAAACATAAGCCAAATTAAAGGGGAATTGACTATATTTGCATCTCTAGAGAAAAGCTACGAGATCCCAAATTGGTTGGAGAGGGGATCGAAGCATTCTTTAAAAGGGTGTGGAAACCTCTCCCTAGTAGATGCGTTTTAAAACCTTGAAGGGAAGGCTAGAAAGGAAAACCCAAAGAAGAAAATATATTCTAGCCTTGGGCCATTACAAATGGTATCATAGCTAGGTATTGAGCAGTGTGACAGCACGGACGCTGGGCCTCCAAGGGGGGTGGATTGTGAGATCCCACATTATTTGGAGAGGGGAACGAAGCATTCCTTAAAAGGGTGTGGAAACTTCTCCCTAGTAGACATGTTTTAAAACCTTGAGGGGAAGCCCAAAAGGTAAAGTCCAAAGAGGACAATATCTGCTAGCGGTGGATTTGGGCGGTTAGAAAAACTTCCCTTTTCTGTTCAGACAGATTCTGTTCAGCAAAAGTTCATGGACAATGTGTTCAAATAACTCTTTTTAGTATTTGTCAAGGTTTGAGAAGCTTGCTGACATAAGTTTCTATTTACAGTTTTGTAGACCTACCAAATCTCTCTGCTTCCATATACAGCACAGAGCTTTGCACTAGATTGCGTTCTTTCCTTATTGCTTGCCCACCGACAGGCCCCTCACCTGCAGTAGCAGAACTTGTTATTGCTACAGCTGATTTTCAGAGGGATCTTGCCAGATGGAGTATTAGGTAACTTTTTGTTTATGCATAAACTAATTTTGTTATGTTTAGGAGAACTTCTTGATGTCCTTGTGAATTTCTAATGCATTTTTTTATTCTTTCAGTCCTGTGAAAGGGGGTGTTGATGCAAAAGAATTATTCCATTTGTACATTCTGGTGTGGATCCAGGATAAGCGTCTATTGTTGCTTGAAACCTGCAGATTGGATAAGGTCAGTCAAATTAATTACATTTCTATATTTTGAATATTACGAACTTCTTGCGAGCATGAAACATGAAGGAACACGGTTTCTATTAACATTAGAAAGAAGATTACAATTTTATCAATCAGAAAAGGACAATATGTAGTTTTTAAAGATGAACAAGGGGAATATCAGTAGAACATTTTTGTTTTCCTTGCCCACAAGCTTACCGTTACTTAAAGATTCACTTTAGAGGAAAATATAACCTAAGCATCAACTGTTGTGCTTATGAGACTATGATCACTGTATTTGAGGAAAACATGCTCAGTTTATTTTACTTCTCAAGTCATGGTTGTGGTTAATGCAGGTTAAGTGGTCGGGAGTTAGGACTCAACATTCTACAACACCTTTTGTCGATGAAATGTATGACCGATTAAAGGAAACATTGAGTGACTTTGAGATTTTCATTTGTCGATGGCCCGAGTACACCTTTGTTTTGGAACAAGTAAGTTCATAATCCTGTGGTAACTCTTCTTGCTGTAAACACCGTCTCTTATCTCAACATCTCGGTGTATACCATCTCAAAAGGCATTGTTTAATTGTTTGTGTCGAGATGCAAACACTTCTTATGTTGACATGCTTGCACCACTATTGTTTAAAAAATTTCAACACTAAATTTTATTTGGTTTTCATAGCAATAGTTGATTTTTAAACCAAAAACCATGGATAACAATTTGCCTGTAATTTAAGGTCATCTTTATCAGAACTTCTATGGGATCTCTGAAGGTCTCTGATTTCTTCTCTAGTCTCGTCATCAGAAGTCTCTCTAACTTGCTTCTTTCTTTTTGGACTTCTATAATAGGCTATTGCAGATGTTGAAAAAGCATTAGTGGAGGCATTGGATAAGCAATATGCTGATGTCTTGGCTCCTCTTAAGGAGAATTTAGCACCCAAAAAGTTTGGACTTAAGTATGTTCAGAAACTTGCCAAACGAACCCCAAGCTCTTATACTGTTCCTGATGAGGTAAGTTGACTCTTAAAATTCGAAGTTTTCTTTCATATGTGTGTGTTCCTTAATATTGAAATTCAATGGTGATTTCAGCTGGGGATTCTATTAAATTCCATGAAGAGGATGCTCGACGTTTTACGCCCAAAGATAGAAGCCCAATTCAAGCAGTGGGGTTCCTGCATTCCTGAAGGTGGAAATGTAATTCCTGGAGAACGTCTTAGTGAAGTGACAGTCATGCTTAGAGCCAAGTTCAGAAACTATTTGCAAGCAATTGTGGAAAAGTTTGTTGAGAATGTAGGTATCATTTTGCTTAATCGAGTCTTTTGTTTAAAATTTGTCGTTCTCGAGCGTTTCGGTATGGGATTTTAGACTAGAAGTAGGATATTTCTTTAAGTTTCAGTGAGATCATCTTGTTTTATCTGCCTTGTTATTTACTGCAGACGAAGTTACAAAATGCTACAAAGCTAAAAAAGATTCTACAAGACTCCAAGGAAGCTGTGATTGAATCAGAAATACGAAGTAGGATGCAACCATTGAAAGATCAGTTGGCAAACACAATAAATCAGATTCATACTGTCTTTGAGAGTCGTGTCTTTATCGCTATCTGTCGGGGTTATTGGGATCGAATGGGACGGGTAAGATAAACCTGGATTTTTCTATACATGTTTGCTTCAAAATTGCTCCAAAATTGGGAATTCATTCTTTGATCCTTTACATTTTTGGATTTTTATTTGGCACAGGATGTTCTAAGCTTCATGGAGAACAGGAAAGAGAACAGGTCATGGTATAGAGGCTCACGAATTGCAGTTTCGGTAAGCAATTACTTGAATTACTTGAGAGTTCAAATGTAAATAATAAAGGGATCTTAGCAAGTCATGATGGTCACCTATGAGTTTTCTTGTTCCTTTGTCATTCTCATCACTTGTTCATTTGCAGGTACTCGACGACACATTTGCCTCACAAATGCAACAATTGCTCGGGAATTCGCTACAAGAGAAAGACCTCGAGCCACCAACTTCCATCACAGAAGTGCGATCGATGCTCTGCAAGGATTAAGGGCAGGGAAACCGTATCGCACCATAGAAATATATTGGAGATATATTTTCAAGAAGCAAGAAGAGCCAAGGGCGGCTAACCTATAATCTTGTTAGCATGAAGGTTTTAGAAGTCAATTTTGATAAAAGAAAAGAATTAGAATCCTGATTCCATTTTGTAAAGGGAGTTAGCAACTCAGCTGCTCCAAAATTTTCTTTTGGTGTCTCTTATATGATGTACTAACTATAGAGATGCAGATGTATATGTACAACAATTACATAAATATAATCCTTCCAATTCTTAGAGACACTGCCTTCGAACATACTCAACAACTGCATTCATAAAAATAATTAGAAAATGGGCCTGGTATGAAAATCGTTTATCATATAATTTAGGATAAATATTTGTTTTAATCCTAGTTTTTTTGTTTCTTTTCAATTTAATCTCTACCAACATTTTTTTATTCATACATGTTTAATTTACGTTCATGATATTTAAGCTAGTACAAATTTATAAGAGGAATTAGAGGAATTAGAACCTTTAAAGATGAATCGTTCTAATTTCTTCTCTTAAATAGCACCTCTACATATCTATCAAATTACTAAATATCATGTTTGATACCATTTGTAACGGCTTAAGCCGTTAGCAGATGTTGTTCATTTTAACATGTTATGTATAGTCGTCAGCTTCACAGTTTTAAAATGCGTCTATTAGAGAGAAGTTTTCACACCTTTATAAAAAAATGTTTCGTTCCCCATGCGTCTATTAGAGAGAAGTTTTCACACCTTTATAAAAAAATATTTCGTTCCCCTTTTCAACTGTTGTGGGACCTCACAATCCACTCCCTATTATACACGAAATACTATTTTTCGTTCCGATATGTTGAGAATTGTTCCCTTTAGTTTACCTTCAAATGTTCAAATAATTTTCGTTCCTATATGTTGAGAACTGTTCCCTTTAGTTTACCTTCAAATGTTCAAATATAGTTGTAAAACTATCAATAGATCAGTTTACCTTCAAATGTTCAAATATAGTTCTAAAACTATCAATAAATCAGCTTACCTTCAAACTTCAAATGTTCAAATATAGTTCTAAAACTATCAATAAATCACAAAGGTTCAAATATAGTTATAAACTATCAATAAATCAGATATCCAAAATATGGAACCGAACATATTTTAACTCATTTATATTTAAATAATTCTTAGAAATTGAATTAAACTAAAATTAACGATAGAGGCCAGATTAAAACATAAAAAAAAAAGAGACTAAATATTCACTTAGCCTTAATCATACAATTAACTTGCTAGTGTAAGAACTATCATTAGTTCAAAACAGAGCACCAACAACTTTATTAGGCATGTTGAATATGGGGAAATTAAATATTAGCAAGAATAATATGGAGAGCTGACCAGTTATATGAAGCCTCCTGTGTAGGGCACACCAGTTGGAGGCAGCCATGCATCCCCAACCAGGAAGTTTGAAACTGTAAAATTAGAAGCATCAGTAGCATTAGAAATGACATGGTAACCAGGCCAGGTGACTCTGTTCTTTGTATTTGATCCAGCTCCTGTATTATTATACTCTGCATAATACAATGTGCTCAAGTATTCCCCTGACCATGGATCCCAACCAGCAGGATTTATGAACCCATCAATGAATGTCTGCATATAAACTGTTCTTGAATATTGCTTCCATGGCCTTCCCAAATATGTCTTGTTCATGTAACTCTTGCTTGCAGCTAAATCGCTCGTGGCTCGGATCGTGCAGTTGTGGATCGAAGTACCGGTGTTTTGGTTCGGATCTGATCGACCTTGAGCAGTGATCATGTTGGTCTGTCCAGAACGCGGTAGACGGGGATATATGTTACAGTTTTGGAACACAACAGCTGCATTTCCAAATATGAAGTCCACTGTGCCATAAATGTCACATTCTCTGAAGAATTGTCTTAGGGAGTGAGTGTATAAGGTGTCTTGGTAACCCTCAAAGCTGCAGCTGTAGAAGATGGACATATCGGCCCCGCTTCTCATTGCAACTGCTTGGCCTTTGATTGCTCCAGCTGTGTTTTGGAAGGTTATGTTAACTGCCATGAATCCTTCTGCTGCCACAGCTGCATCATTCATGTAAAACCAAAAGACATCTCAAAATTTGGTTTAGTTTAGATGATTACACATTTGAAGTTTGAACTTCCAGCCATCTAATAAATGTTTGAACTTGAATCATGTTAATAGACCATTTACTTTTGATTAGAAGTAATAGCCGCTAACAAATATTATCTTTTTAGGCTTTTCCAGGCTTCCTTTCAAAGTTTTAAAATAGCACAGATATGGTCTTCTTTGGACTTTTCCTTTTGAACTTCCGTTCAAGGTTTTAAAAGATATCTACTAGGGAGAGGTTTCAACACCACTTATAAGGAATGGTTCGTTCTCCTCTTCAACCAACGTGGGATCTCACAATCTACTCCTTTGGGGCCTAGCGTCCTCACTGACACACCGCCTTGTGTCTAACTCTGAAACCATTTGTAAAACTCAAACCTACTGCTAGTAGACATTGTCCTCTTTGAACTTTTCTTTATGGGCTTCCCCTCAAAATTTTAAAACGCGTCTATTAGGTGAGGTTTCCGCATCCTTACAAGGAATGCTTCGTTATCCTCTCCAACGAATATAGGATCTCACGTATTCTCACAATTGAACCTTAAATCATTTCGTATAAGACAATCAATGTTAATCAAAAGCATGCTTTTGTTTCTAATCACATAGTATTTCAAAATGCTTACCAAAAGTTGCACTGTTGAAGGTAGTCCAACCGTCAGCGACGCTTTGGTTGCCCGTAATGATGGTCTGGTTTATACCATCTCCAATCATGAGCAAGTACTTCTTCTTTGAAGGGATCGACACATACTCTTGGTAAACACCAGCTGCGATGTAAATCAAGAAGTAGCCATTGACAGCAAGAGAGTTGTTTGGAGCTGCATTTACAGCTTCTGTGATGGTGAGGAAGTTTCCTGTACCATCTTGACTCACAACTACAATACCATTAACCAAAATTCCATCATCTGAAGAAGATGAAAGCCTTCTTCGATTCGCCACCGAATTATAAACAACACGGTCATGTTTCGACATTCTCAATGGCAACGGACCTTTCCTAAACCGGAGGTGTTTGGTCACAGGATGATCACGTGTTCTGTTTCTATTCCTAGGCACCCAGCCTTTTGTAAAAAGATCTAGAGAAAGACTGTATGATTTGGTACAATCAATGAGTGGTGCTAAGAGATCTTTCTCCAAACTAGAACCTGAGGCTACGGTATTTAGGCCATCAAGACAAGTATCAATATTGGTTAAGATAGCACTTAGAAGACTCTGGATATAATCAGCTTTTGAGTAGGTTAGCTTTTTATCAGTGCCATTGACAGCCCGAAAAGAGTTCGACAAGAAATTAATGTTTAGTTGGGCAAGATATTGGCAATCTTTAAGACCACCAGTGACAGATTTTGGTAGAGTGGAACTGTTTTGAAGATGCTTCTCAATCAAATTCAAGAATGCAGATGCTTTAGACAAAGACCGACGCATCGAAAACCTACCTGATTCATAGACATTGCCTGAGGATTTTTGAAGCACAGAGATGCAGTAAGAAGGATTTGAGGTGAATTTGCAAATGGCTTTTGCAGGGAATAAATCATTGAGAGACCCATCTGCAGCAAAAGAAGAACTGAAAAGAGTTAAAAGTACAAAAAATGAAGCTATTAAAGCCATTGGCTTTGAACAAAAACTCAATTGTGAAAACAGAAGAGAGCTAAGTCCATATATATAGTGGCCAGATGAATAATGGTGAAATCTGCAACTTGTCAAATTGTAAGTAAAAGTCAACAAAATAACTTCAAGTACAAAAAAGAAACAGTAAGCCTAGCCACTTTCTAGATTAATTGTCGCACAAACATATTCAAAACACACCCACTTTGGGTAGATTGAGTAATCCATGCTTCCTTAAATGCTGTGCTAAGAGACAAGACTTAGTCTTTTTCTTGAACATTATAATACCGAAACCAATGGTGGAATTTCCATGTGAGTTTGACCTCGAGAAGGGCTCAAGAGATACCTGGATGGAACCCTCCCTGCATGAATTGCACGTTTCCAACCTCTACTGCTGTTCATCAAACATGCTGCAGCCACATAGGAAGTGAGCTTAGTTCAACCTTATAATTGATATATACTGCTAATACAGAGACTGAAGTTAAAAAATATTGGATATTTCAGTAACGTCAAAGTATATTTAAATCCTAACTTGTTCCGCTTTTGCCTCCAAGTTGTTTAAATTTTTTGTCATAATTTAGATCTTTGTATAAAAAATGTTTTGAATAGTTAATAAGTTAAGGTAGGATCGTGCGCACACAGATTAATATCATGTAAAATATAACGAGGCAAATAAGGAGGGAATATTCAAGAAGGAAATGACCCTTAAACAAAGATGCACTTGACACATTTTATATATGTATGTGTTATTATATTAACCTAAGGAGAAGACTTTAACATAGGCCATGTTTGAAGCTACCTGCATTGTAAGTTACTAGTTCTTGGGCCAAGTTAAAAAATAAAAATAAAAAATAAAAAATAAAAAAAACGTTTGACTTATTGTTATTTATCTAAAAAATATCTTTATTAGTTCAAAAGTTTCAATTCTAGCCTCAAAATATCTTAAAAAAACGCTATTGTATCAAATGACAAAGACATTATTCACAAAAAGATGGCTTTTCCGGGATGAAATATTTGTTGCTATCTATTACAATAATAACGAATAACTAAATAAAATAGATTGACCTTCTCTTCGTCTTAGGTCGACCATCTTCTCCATTGAAAAATCTCCTACATGGATAATACAC
This sequence comes from Cucurbita pepo subsp. pepo, assembly GCF_002806865.2. Taxonomy (NCBI): domain Eukaryota; kingdom Viridiplantae; phylum Streptophyta; class Magnoliopsida; order Cucurbitales; family Cucurbitaceae; genus Cucurbita; species Cucurbita pepo. Next base: position 1,860,608 of record NC_036639.1, on the reverse strand, counting down.
AAATGTTTCAAAAATACCCTTTATTATTATTATTTATTTTTTTTTTGACATAACTTAGAGCTTACTTACCATTTATGTCAATTTTACTTTTTTTTTCTTTTTGTTGCTTCTTTTTTCCCTCTCTTTGACTTCTATTTTTCAAGCCTAATTCTTAAGAGAATAAAAATATTGTTCTAATTTAATTTTAAAATCTATTTTATTTCGTTAAATCAAATAATTTTCTTGTAAATCACTTAGAATAAAAATACATTGTATTTTTGTTTTGCTTCAATTTTTGAGACATTTGTAAAAAATAAACCTAGAATTGAAACTTAAAGAATAAAATTATTTTTTAAACAAATAGTAAAGATAAAGGGTATTTTTCATAATTTAGCCTAAAAAGGTACCCAAGAAACCCAAATTATATTTAAAAATAAACCATTTAATCAAATTTAATTAATTACTTTTTCAATTTTATCATTTAAAAAATATATATATATATATATATATATATTTGGAGAGAAAAAGAAAAGCAATTAGGCATTGAGTACCTTAGACACACCTTGATCGCTGTGTAATAACGAACCAGTCAGCGACCCGATCGGTTGGATGAATTTTGATCCATGCAAATGAGAGAGACAGCAAAATTAGGCATGAACCCTCAACTTCCTGCGCCAAACCCAAACTGTTTTTCCGACAAGAACGTTAAACCTCACACTAATTCTTCTGTAATCTCTCTATTTCTTCCATTTATGCCACACTGCTCGACAGATCCAGCCGAAACGAACAAGGGGAAAAGGGATTGTACCGAGAAGAACTTCTCTGGTCGGTGGTGTTGTGTGGTTTCTTCAGCCGATGCGTCGTCATTAGGACGCATAAACTGGAAATATTTGGAACGAATCACACACCCATCGATCTGGGGACTATCAAAGAAAAACCATGGAGGTTCTTCGGATGAGGCAGTTGATGTTGTTGTGGTCAACAATTCAAATCTCCCGGGTTGCTCTCGTGGGTGGTAATCACACCGCTGCCAGATTTTGCACTCGCTAAAATTCCCTTTTCCCCTGCTTTAGCTTCCCCTTTCCCTCTCTGCCTGTTTGCTCGTATCTTTCTGCAATTTTCTTTAATTCTGTTTTTGCTCCAAATTAACCGCGCAACGAGGCGATTTAGAGAAAAAAAATCTCCATATAGTTTCCAAGTTTTCATTTCAAGCAACCAATTCATGGCGTTCGGCTTGGTACATGCTTTGAAGTCCCAGGAGTTCGACCATGTTCCTCGTATGTATTTGGTAATCAAGCACCCTGCAGCATCTGGAGAATCTAGGGTTATTAGATTTCTTGCTCGAGCTGTGCTCTTGGCTTTGTTCATTGTTTCATTGCCTTATTTAGGATCAATTCTCAGAGGAGGATCCTCGATCGCGTCCCAATCGCTAAAGGATGCTGAATTTGGCTCTGAGAATGATATCGGCACTGTCACTTTGCAACTAAACGGCAACACAAATAGCTACAGAATCGTTTACCTCGAACAATCTGATTCTACAAACGTCGATGTGGAGAAGACCGAATTAGGCAAAAATGAGATCAAGTACCCCGCTCAACGACGACTCTTGGCATACGAATCTGACGCTAAAAGAGCCGCAGCCCTTAAAGAACTCGAAGACGTCCTTCTCGAACCGCCGCGATCAGCATCGCGAAAATCTAAGCGATACTTGCAACGAACACGATACCTTCCAGATTTGATGGGCGATTCTCTTGAAGGCTATCCCCGACATGTTTTCATCGACGTCGGACTTCCGGAGAAGGAAGGCGGAAGCGGCACAAGCTGGTTCGACAACAACTACCCTACCAGAAACAAGAAATTCGAAATGTTCAAAATCGAGACAGTGAGTACCGATCAAGAGACATCCTCGAATCCGCCGCAAGTCGGTATATCGGACTGGCTGTCGAATAACGTAAGAGCGGAAGATTACGTCGTAATGAAAGCAGAAGCCGAGGTTGTGGAGGACATGATAACATCCAAAGCCGTAGGGTTGATCGACGAGCTTTTCTTGGAATGCAAGCCTCGTAGTAACGGTGGACGGAAGGTTTCCGGTGGCGGCCCACGACCTTACTGGCAGTGTTTGGCTTTGTACGGCCGGCTCCGAGATGAAGGTGTGGCGGTTCATCAATGGTGGGGCTGAAAAGCGCAGTAGAATCAAATTCGAACACCGGAGAGAGAGAGTTTCCATTTCTTTCTCTTTTAGTTTTTAGTTTTTCCTTTTTTGTGCGGTTTTTCCTCTTTTTATTCTTTTTTTTTTCTTAAAAAAAAAAAACAAAAACAAAATAGTTTTCATATGATCCAATTCTTCTGTTCTTTTTTTTTTTTTTTTTTTAAATAATTTTAATTATTTGTATACATTATATTTCAATTTCTTTCGTTTTTAAATGTCTATTTACTTGCTATATATATTAGTTAATAAATAAATAAATAAATATATATATATATATATTTAAAGTGTTAAGATTATATTATCTATGGAAATTTTTAGTTAAAATGAATATTATTAAAAAATATGTAAATACAAAAAAAAAAAAAAAAAAAAAAAAAAAAAAAAAAAAAAAAANAAAATAAAAAAATAATAATAATAAAAAATCCATCTATAACCCAACAGGTAAAATACATTATATAATCGATTTTAGGGAATGGCGTTTTAGGGAATGGTGACTTAACCATTTAGCCGTTTTAGGGAATGGTGACTTAACCATTTAGCCGTTTTAGGGAATGGTGACTTAACCATTTAGCCGTTTTAGGGAATGGTGACTTAACCATTTAGTGAATTTGGCACTGGACGTTTCAGAAATGGGGTACTATCGAATCGGTTGAATTTAATAATATCAGAAATTGGGTACTATCGGGTGAATTTAATAATAGATGCATGTTGGCATTCCAGCCTTCCTTCTCCCTACCCGAAAGAGAATCTAATGTTTATTGATCGTAAATATCTGAATATGACGAACTGGATGCATGTTGGCATTCCATGTTGGCATCTAGTGTTTCTTGGTCGTAAATATCTGAATAAGATATATATAGGGGATCTTTCATCGTAGAAGATCTTACAAATAAATATATTGAATATTATATTGTCTATTAAAATGTATATACGGCCATTGTTTTTTTCTCCACAAAAAAAATTAATAACCAAAAATAGAACTAGAATAGATATTTTTTTAGTTCCGATCCATTTTTATTTTTTTATTAATTTTTTTTTTAAGTTGGGAATACGACTGATACGCGGGTGTTCAATCTTCCCGCCCTTTTTGTCTCACATTTTCAGACTTTCCAAAGTTAGGGTTCTTTGTTCCTCTGTTCTTCTTTTGCTGTTTAATTTCTTAAGAATCTTTGCATCAGGAGGGCTTCGTCTTCCTTTCGGATTCTATTGCCGAATCATCCGCCATATCAATCCGAAGTTCTTGAGAGCCGCTTCCCGCTTTTGAGTCAGGTCAGATTTCGCGGTAATAATGTGATAATCTATTTGATTGGACGATTATTTCATATGAACTATTTTTAGATTAAACAGATATAGCTCCACTGTCGCTATGCTTGAATTTCATTTATCAATTGTTTATTTGATGTCTATAACAACTCATACTCAATCCTTGATATATTTGATTTAAATTCGTTTAGAACAGACTTCATTCCACTGCTACTGTGCTCGATTTTCATTCATCAATCGTTTATTTGGTTTCTGTGATCAACTGGCACTCAATCCTTGATATATTTGTCACAGACATCCATGTCTTTCCATTTTATTCTTCTTCTTCTTCTCAGTAATGCATCTCCTTCTTGAAACTACTCTTTTATATTAGTTTTTCTGACAACTCCAGTATGGTACTGCAACAATGATAGGACGGTTATTTAGATTTATTATGTTGTAGCATCATTCCCGACACTATTATGAACATCCATTAAAAAATTTCACCTCTAAATACTTCTTGTAGTCTATGATTTAATCGTTGGAGGGGGTTCATGAAAACATACGCAACTGCATTATCATCTCTATTCAATGGTGCAAAACAAGGTATGTTAGGAGTGTTTTCTAATGTATGATGATTGATTTGTTGTTAGTTACTCGACATTTTACTCTAATTGAGAAAACTTTCTTACAATTTGCTGATTGGTGATCACAGTAACTTCCTTTTTAATTCTTATGCTATAAATTTTCATCCATTCATTTCTTCACTATGCAATAGCTATAGTGTCTATTTGGTACTAAAAGTGGGATACGTAGAGGAGAAATCATGAAAACAAGCAGCATGTTTTGTGACACGGATTGAACGAGAGTCAACTTCCATCCATGACAGAATAGGGAATCCTTAATAGGGATTAGAAAAAAGGCAGAATCCCACTTAGTAGAAAGCATTTCTTTGAAGAAAAGAGGTACTTTTGAACCTCTTTCAAATTTCATCATGAGATTCCAAAACACAATTGATATATGATTAAGTTTTAGTGGGAGACCATAGTAGGTAATAGGCATGAAGATTAATGCCACCCATGACCAATAGAACACTTATTTACATTGATCCTATTCTTAAGCCTAGAAACGACCTTGAATAATGTACAAAGTTTTATTGAGATCAACTTACCAGGGGACTTTTGATCATCCTAGAGGGAAACAGTCCTCTGGATTCCTCCTCAAAGGGCCTTTCAGTCCAAGAGCTCCATTTTCCATCAACTGGATATCAGCTCCCTTTAAAGTGAATGTCTGTCCTCCAAATTTGTAAAGTTTGGGCTTCTTTATTTAATTCACGGCTTCAAGATTAAATATGCCTGCATCTGACCACTTCCTGATTCTACTCCAGTTTCGTGCTTTCAAATGGGGTCCTCCCATTTTAAATTATATATATAGATGTATAGATATAGATATAAAGTGTGTGGCTTGACCATTGCTAGTTTCTTTCTTCCTTGAAATGTTGGAGTGGGGCTCAGGTTCAGGGATGACTGGTTTAATATGGAACAGAAAAGGTTTAGTACTTATTGGTCTCAAAAGGTCTTCTAGACTAACCAACATTAGTATATTAGAATTGGACAACCTCTCTCAGATTAAAAAGAGAAATATGTAGCATGACTGAGTGGTTAAGAGTAAAACATCTTTACTTTTCTTATAGGGTTATCTATAGATTCAAATCTCTACTCTTCACGTATCAATTGTTTTTCCAATAAGACATAAAGAAATCCCTTTCTTTATGATCCGGAATCCATATACCTTTTTCAAAAGATTCATTCAAATAGAGGAATGCTTGTAGAATGAAGCTTAGCGAGATTTTGCATATGACCCCAAAAAAGTCTAGGCTTAAAAATGGTGATGATAGTTTAGTTGTCGAAGAAAATGTCTCGAAAGAAGTAAAAGTTTGGAAGCATATCTTATCAACAGCTTTCTCATATCTATCCCACAGTTCATTGACATTAAGAATTGCCTCATCACCAACTTCACTACAGATAATAATAGAATAGATTGAAGGCATAGCATTAGCTGCCCCCATTGGAAGGGGAAGATGGGAGGAGTGGAAAGAAGATGGGATATGTTTATCTTTTGCAAATAAGGAAGGATGGTTGAATTTACACGTAATATTGTCTTCATTGGGTTTATTCTTTCGAGTTTTCCCTCAAGGTTTTTTAACACATTTGCTAGGGAGAGTTTCCATACTTTTATAAAGAATATTTTGTTCCCCTCTTCAACCGATGTGGGAGAGGTTTTCTTTCGAGCTTTCCCTCGGTGTTCTCGCTGGCATTCATTCCATTTCTCCAATCGATGTGGGACCTCTCCATTCACCTTGTTTGGGGCTCAACATCCTTGCTTGCACACACCGTCTCGTGTCCACCCCCTTCGAGGCTCAGCCTCTTCGCTGGCACATTGCCCAGTGCTGGCTCTAATACCATTTATAATAGCCCAAACCTATCGCTAGCATATATTGTTCTCTCTGGACTTTTATTTTCGGGTTTCTTCTCAAGGTTTTTAAAATTTGTCTGCTAGGAGAGGTTTCCACGCCCTTATAGAGAATACTTCATTCACATTTGTCAACTTCGTAAATTGAAAAAGTCAATTGAACTACGTAGTGATAGAAATTAGATACCTTCCAACAGAGAAATGGACAATTCGAATTGTTTGGAAGCCATCAAATTCCAAAGGTGGAACATATGAATCCAAAACGAAAAAAAAAAAGAAAAAAAAAAAAAGTGGGAAAGTAATTACAGGAAAATACGTTTTTGTCTTTTCGAATGTTTAACCGTCCAAATTGTTCTTCCAAGGTGGGCCCAATTCTCTTGCCGGCCACGCACGAATATTCCCCTCTTCATGCCCCTCCACTTCCCCCTTATTCACTCTCTTCTTTACCCAATTTTCATTTTAATTAAATGTTTACATTATTTCTTAAAGTAATCTTATTTTCATGGTTCCGAATCATTTTTTTTATTGTTATAATAATATGAAACTAAATTAGTTTATTAATTTGTTCTTTGTTGAACCCTTGACGTGTTAACATCATTTTTAAAATTTTAGGGTGCTTCACATGTATTTCAAAGTATTTAAATATGACCCAAAAAAAAAAAAAAATAGTGTTTGGCTTAAGTTTTTTAAGGAGGGTTGTAAAATGCTTTTCAATAATTATGATTATTAAAAGGGGTTTGAGGAATTCTACTTTTAAATTATGTATTTAATTAATTAATTTTCTTCCTGAAGTGTTATATAATAAATGGTTTGCTTTAAAAACACTTAATGCATTCTAAATTTTATAAATAAGAAAGAAATTAAAATCTGGGAACGACTTTTATAGGTATAAAAAATAGGTAAGGTTGTGGAGATAATTAAAAAGTGTATTATAAAACAAATAAATTAATTAAGATGCACATGTGTTTTTTAGGAAAAAGAATAATTATTAAATAAATTTAGTTTACTATAATATAAAGAACAAAATCAGCTGGACCATCAACTACCTAACACTTCAACAAATTTTCAAAATAAAAATAAAATGGTTATTAAAAAATCTCTAGAATTTTAATTTGAAAACGATCTCAAAGTATTTTTAAAAAAAATAATAATAAATTGAAAAAGGAAGAGAATCTCATTTTTAGTGGATGCTAGCTCCCTTCGTGTTTCCATCCCCATCACCGCCCCGTTGTCCCTCTATATCATTCTTCAACCTTTTTGAGAAAAAAAAAAAAATCAATATTAAATGTCTTATTCTTATTTATTACAAAAAAAATAGAAATAAAAGTTATAACGGAACGGCATTTAACGACGAACCGAAATTAATTAAAAAAAAAAAAAAACCTGACCGCAGCGAACCGGACCGAACCGGAAGTACG